>NW_013655336.1:173466-175487 GCF_000499385.1 Eimeria necatrix
TATGAAACGCAAGTGCGGCAGTTCCTCGGTACCGTAAATTACTGTCGCATGTTCATGGGACTTGATTATGCAGACGTTGCGCGGCCTCTGGTTGATCTTACACGTAAAGACGTTAGTTTCAAATGGACAGAACTTCACAAAAAGGCGGTGCGGCAGCTCAAACAGCGCTTAATCGATTTCACAGCATTACAAGTTCCCGACACCAAGAAGCCTTTCGACTTATACACGAATGCCTCTGGTTATGCGATCGGAACGGTTCTAGAGCAAGTAGGCAAGCCCATCGGTTTCCTCAGCCAAGTTATGAACCAGACACAACAGAAGTACTCGATCTACGATCAAGAATTCTTGGCGTTGGTCACGGCCCTGGACAAGTGGTCTCATTTGCTCCGTGTCACCAAAGTTACAGCTCATACAAATCACCAAGCCCTTACGCATCTTCAGCAACTCCAAGCATCGAAGCCTTTGCGCGGACGCACCACTCGGTGGTTAGACTTCCTGGCCGAGTTCCCGGATTTGCGCATTACTTATGTTCAAGGAACGCGAAATCAGGTGGCTGATGCCTTGTCTCGCCGTCCCGGTCTCTCTAACACCTGCTCGCACGACACACTAACGACACCATTGATGCTTGCAGTAGAACAAACGCGCGCGGCTCTTCGCTCTCGTTGTAGTGCACAGGCACTACAATGGGGCTGGCTAGTGTCCTAGAGATGATAGCTAGCTAGCGACCTACAAGGGGCCGCCACACTGGAGGAGAACAGGACCCTCCCAATAAGAAAAAAATAAGAAAAACAGTTAGTCAGTTCTAATGAAAACGTGAAATGTGCAGAAATTGTGTCGAGACTGGAGCTGGCGATAGCGCCGGCACCAATGCGGACCTCCTCCCCATAGGGCCTAGGAGGTGAGCTCGGAGAAGGGAGTGAATCGACGAGACAGATTTGCGACACTTTTTGAATTGTCGTATTTCGATGGAATAAAGCTATGGAGACCGAGAAATGGGGCTATACTAGGCGTAGTATGTAGACCTGTTAGAGGGGCAGGAAGCAGCGTAGTCGCAGCAGTAGGCGCCGCGCACTACATTTGGCGGCTGCTCTGGGATTCAAATCTTTATTCTTTCCGGACTTGGGAGTAGAAATACTATGTTTTAATGCCTCGCACCTAGAAAGTGAGATGTCTGGATGCCACGGTCTCTGTTTTAGCTTCGAGAGATGAGCCGCTGTTGAAAGATTGGTCCGCTTTTGCCGCATTACTGCGTTGGGGCCACTGCGCAGACATAAGAAAGACGAGAAAGCATACTGAACGACCAGACTTGTGATCACATATAGTCTCTTAGCAACTGCGGTATCGCTGACAAAGATGGACACTTTATGCATTGCTGAGATCCAAAATGTCGTTGGCGCCCCCCAGCCACGAACTTCTGCCTGCCTCACTACAGGGAGACTACAACGGCGCCTCATATCATGTGCGCCTCTCCTTCGTTTTAGCGATGTCTTTCATGTCTATGTCTGCGGCAATTCTGCCTGTTTCCATGACTAAATGGAATCTTATTGGCGCATGTTTCTTGTCTCGGAAGAGATTCCTTGGTCGTAATGGCAAACGAGCCCGCACCTCGAATCCATACATTGTTGTGGCAGCATAGGAACTCACCCGTGGGTGGTAAAAGAAGGTCCATGAAGCGCTGCTTCATCAGCAACAGAAACAGAGGCAAGGGCATGCAGCGACGGAGCCTTGCAAACCAGTTGCACTCGCAGACAATCCGGGCAAGCACTGCCACTGTCGAGGCATGCTTGCACAAAATATTGAGTAAGCAAAGTCTTAAAGCCTTCATATTTTCCAACAGATTAAGACTAAGGACAAGCAATTAGGAAGGCTCATGGTGCGATCAGGACAGCAAGGCCACCGGCCTGAGTATCTGCAGGCCTGTGGTCCAGTGTCGTTCTCTGCCTTCGGAGAAGCTGTGAAGCTCGTGCGTCGGTTCTACTTCAATCATCGCCTTGTACTCATTTGAAAGCCTAGCTTCTGTG
>NW_013655337.1:2852-29831 GCF_000499385.1 Eimeria necatrix
GTGGAGAAAAAGGAAACACAAGAAACTAAAAAGAGATACAAGAATATTAAAAATAAAAATGAAAATGAAAAATGAAAAATGACAAAAGAAATTAAAAAAAAGAAAACGGAGACAAAAGGGAGACAAAAAGAGACAAAAAACAAAAAGAAAAAACGAAATTAAAAAAAGAAAAAAGAAATTAAAAAAAGAAAAAAGAAATTAAAAAAAGAAGAAATTAAAAAAAGAAAAAAATTAAAAAAGGAAAATTGAAGAATTGGAAAAGGGAAAAGAGAGGAACCAAAAAAAGAGGAAAAAGAGGGAATAAAAAAAGTAAAAAAGAAAAAAAAGAGAAAAAAGAAAATTGAAAAAAAGAAAAAAAGAAAACTGAAAAATATAAAAAAGGAAACCAAAAAGAGGCACAAAAAGGAGACTAAAAAGAGCCCAAAGGAGGCAAAAAAGAGCCAAAAAAGAGAAAAAAAGAAAAAAACGGAAAAAAGGTCAAAACGGAAAAAGAGAGACAAAAGAAAATTAAAAAAAATCCAAAAAAAACTAAAAAAAGATAATCGAAGAGCCGCAAAAAAAACGAAAAGCAAAAAGGAGACAAACGGAGACAAAGAAAAACCAAAAAGGAAAAAAAAGGAGAAAAAACGCGAAAAAAAGAGAAAAAAGGAGGCAAAAGTTCAAAATGGAAAAAGAGAAAAAAACACATTTTAAAGCAGACAAAAAGAAGAAGAAAAGCGGAAAAAGGATCAAAATAAAGATGAAATGAAAAGGAATTAAAACGGAGACAAAAGGAGACAAAAGGGGACAAAAAGGGAGAAAAAAAGATGCAAAAAAGCAGAAAAAGAGACCAGGAAAAAGAGACCCGGAAACGTCTTTGAAGAGAAGTTCTTTGGAGTAAAATCGAGGAAGAAAAGGAGAGAAAAACGCGTTTTTAAGCGGAAAAAAAGCGGAAAAAGAACTAAAATAAAGGAGAAATGAAAAGGAAATAAAAGGGAGAATAAATGAGAAGAAAAAGGAGGAAAAAAGATGCAAAAAAAGCAGAAAAAGAGACCCGGAAACGTCTTTGAAGAGAAGTTCTTTGGAACAAAATCGAGGGACAAAAAGGGGAAAAAGCGCGTTTTTGAGCGGAAAAAAAGCGGAAAAAGGATAAAAATAAAGCGGAAATGAAAAGAAAACAAAAAGGAGAATAAAGGAGAAGAAAAAGGAGAAAAAAAGACGCAAAAAAGCAGAAAAAGAGACCCGGAAACGTCTTTGAAGAGAAGTTCTTTGGAGTAAAATCGAGGAAGAAAAGGAGAGAAAAGCGCGTTTTTGAGCGGAAAAAAAGCGGAAAAAGGATAAAAATAAAGCGGAAATGAAAAGGAAATAAAAGGGAGAATAAAAAAGAAGAAAAAGGAGAAAAAAAGAGTCAAAAAAAGCGGAAAAAGAGACCCGGAAACGTCTTTGAAGAGAAGTTCTTTGGAGTCCCTGCGCCACTCGGAGGGCCGATTGAGGCGGAGGTGGTGGCCCTTCCAGACGATGGGGTGTATGGACAGCAGCTGCTGCGCCGCCTGCGCCGTTTTGAGTTCGACGAAGCCGTAGCTGCTGCTGCTGCTGCTGCTGCTGCTGCTGCTGCTGCTGCTGCTGCGGTCTTTGCTGAACCACACGTGCAGCACGGGACTCCGCATGCAACTTTGGGGCTGCCGCAAACGCATGCATTCCGTCAAGTGCTTTTTCAAACCCTCTTCCGTCGCCTCCGCCAGCAGCGGCAAATTCCCTGCGCAAAACCCTAAACCCTAAACCCTAAACCCTAAACCCTAAACCCTAAACCCTAAACCTTAAACCCTAAACCCTGCACAGCAACCCAAACCCTCAAGCCTAAACCCTACTTCGTAGGCACCATGTCCCGAAGCGCCCAAGCCCTAGACCGCAAACCCTAAACCCCAAACCCCAAACCCTAAACCCTAAACCCTAAACCCTAAACCTTAAACCCTGCACAGCAAACCCAAACCCTCAAGCCTAAACACTATTTCGTAGGCACCATGCCCGAAGCGCGGACCCAAATTCCAGGCCCTAAACCGCAAAGCCTAAACCCCAAACCCTAAACCCTAAACCCTAAACCCTAAACCCCAAACCCTAAACCCTAAACGCTAAGCCTTAAGCCCCAAACCCTAAACCCTAAACCCTAAACCCTAAATGCTAAACCCTAAGCCCCAAACCCTAAACCGCAAGCCCTAAACCCTAAACCGCAAACCCTAAACCCCAAACCCTAAACCCTAAACCCTAAACCCTCACCGATGTGGAGCCTCCGGTCTCTGCGGGTTTCGTTCAAAGTCCTTTCATTTGTTTCTTCTTCTTCATTTCTTTTCACCCATTGAAATCCATCCCACAAAACTTGGCCGCCGCCCCCCGGCCTGCAGTGCCGCTGAATCGTTTCGTACTGCGCCGCAAACCCTAAACCCTAAACCCTAAACCCTAAACCCTAAACCCTAAACCCTAAACCCTAGATTCTGAGGGCCGAAGCGGTGCTTCGAAAGGGTGCAGCACAAACGCATTACCTTAGACCCTAAACCGTGAGATGCTGCTTCAAACACTGCAGCCCAAATCCCAAACCCTAAACCCTAAACCCTAAACCCTAAACCCTAACCCGTTGTTTCGAAACCGTGCTGCCCAACGCCAAACCCTAAACCCTAGACCCTGAACCCTGAACCTTAGCTGCAACAGCAGCAGCTGCAGCAAACCAACAGCAGCAGCAGCAAAACAGCAGCAGCAGCAAAACAGCAGCAGCAGCAGCAAAACAGCAGCAGCAGCAAAACAGCAGCAGCAGCAGCAGCAGCAGCAAAACAGCAGCAGCAGCAGCAGCAGCAGCAGGAGCTAACCTGCCTGCGTCTCCTGCGTCTCTCTTTGCTGCGGGAACGCCGCAGCTCTTCTTCTGAGTTGCTGCAGCTGCCAAAAGGAGACACAGAAATAAAAGGAGACACTTTTCTCCTGGGGGGCCCCCCGGGGCCCCACACTTGCTGCTGCCGCGGCCGGCCCCGCAGCCCCCGCACCCCGTGCGAAGCAAACGGCGAGTCCTGCTGCTGCTGCTGCTGCTGCTGCTGCTGCTGCTGCTGCTGCTGCTGCTGCTGCTGCTGCTGCTGCTGCTGACTGGTGTTTTGAGTGAGGTTTTGTCTTCTTCTGTGCTTTCTGTCTCCTCCCGTCTCCTCCCCGGAGTCCCTCAGTCTCCTCCTGAGCCCGCGGCTGCTGCTGCTTCTGCTGCTGCTGCTGCTGCTGCTGCTGCTGCGCCTCGCAGCACGAGAAGTTTGCTGCCTGCGCCATCTGCTGTTTTCTTTCGAATAATCTTTTTCTCTTTGTGTCTCCTTTCGTCTCCTTTCTCTGTCTCCTTCTGCTGCCTTTGCGTTGTTCCTACACCTGCTGCTGCTGCTGCTGCTGCTGCTGCTGCTGCTGCTGCTGCTGCAGGGCCGGGGGCTGGAGCAAAAGCTCCGCCGCTCGGAGCCGCTGCTGCTGCGGCGATCTCCTCTCCTGCGGGGCCCGGGGCCCCCTGCTGCTGCTGCTGCTGCTGCTGCTGCTGCTGCAGCTGCTGCAGCGGCGGCGCTGCTGCCTTGCCACCCTCTGTCTTGCTGCTGCCGATCCCGCAGCAGCAACTCAGAAGAAGACTCGCACATGGGGGCCCCCCAGGGGGGCCCCCAAGGGGGCCCCCAGGAGGCCCCCTCTCCAGGGGGGCCCCCAGGGGCCCCCCTGCCACCTTGACTCCCTGGGGGCCCCCTATCATTCCCTCTAGTTGCTCTCCAGTGAACACTCTCAGCCGCTTCCTTGGGGGCCCCCCCAGGGGGCCCCCCTGGGGGCCCCCCTGGGGGCCCCCCAGGGGGGCCCCCAGGGGGCCCCCCAGATGCACTTTCGTGGGCCCTTTCAGAACTGTCCCTGGAATTGGGTCTGAAGGCATTTCTGCGGAGATCTTCAGGGTTTCTTCGGGGCCTCGGGGCCTCTTCAGGGGCCCCCCTGGGGGCCCCCGAGGGGGGCCCCCCGGGGGGGCCCCCTGGGGGGCCCCCCCGGGCCACTGAAGAGGGCCTCCAGCCCCTAGGGGCCCCCACAGGGGCCCCCGGAGAACCCCGGGGGCCCCTGGAGCCCCTGCGAGGGCCCGGAGACACATGGCGCCCCCTGAGGGGTATTGTATCACTGTACATTTTGCCTGTGGGTTGCATTGGTGGGTGTAAACCCTAAACCCTAAACCCTAAACCCTAAACCCTAAACCCTGGAGCTGGCTTTTTTTCCCGTTTTTTCGCGCGTCTGCGTCGCTTGCAGCCCCCAGACAAGAAAGAAGCAAATGGAAACGAAATTAAACAAAAAGAGCCGCCAAAAAGGCTTTTTAAGAGTCAAAAAAAGGCCAAAAGAGGCAAAAGACACAAAAGTGGCGGCGAGGGAAGGCCTGGTGAAGAAGTGACCCTCACTGACACGGGTGTACGTACACTTGACCTGCGCGCGCAACTCAGGCCGCAAACGGCGTCAAAATGCGTCAAATCTCCTCAAAAAGAAAACCATTTTAGTCACAATTGTTTTTAATTGCTTTTCTTTGATTATTTTGCGCAAAAAACCGGCGAAATAGCCCATCGGGGGGCCCCACACCGCGGGGGGGAGCGCAGGGTCACCTGGGGCCCCCGGGGCCCCCACCGGGCCCCCACCCCCAAAAGAGGCTTATTTCGGCGCTTTCTTCTTCAAATAAAAAACTATTTGATTTACTTTTAATTTAATTTGCATTTAAAGTTTTAATTAATTCCAAAAAGACGAAAAAACGGCTCCGGTGACCCGCGGGCTCAGTCACCCGCCCGAGCAGTCCAGTGTGTGGAGAGCCCGCGGGCACCTCGAGCCCCCACAGCCCCTTAAAACGGCGAATTTATTTTATTTTATTTTTAAATTAAATTAAATTAAATTAAATTAAAATAAAATAAACCAAATTGAAAAAAAAAATCCCATTTTCCGTTTAACCGAGAGCTGGCGAAACTCCGCAAAAGCCCCAGTGACAGAAGACCACCTCATTTCCACTTGCATGCGCATGCACTCAGGGCAGTCTAAAAACAAAACTTGCATTTGCTGTACCCTAAACGCAAAGGCAGGCCGGAGGGGCCCCCCAGGGGCCCCTAGGGGCCCCACGGGCCCCCAAGGATCCCTAGGGTCCTTCAAGGGCCCCCAGGGGCCCCCTGGGGGTATCAAAGACATTCAGGGGCCCCCAGGGGCCCCCCAAACGCTGCAGTGGGGGCCCTTGACTAATTTGGGTTCAGTTGGGACCCTTTGGGGTACCCAAGACAGGTCTGGGGGCCCTGGGCAGACCTGGGGGCCCCTGGGTACCTGGGGGGCCCCCTAGGGAGGTCTAGGGGGCCCTGTGGAGGTCTGGGGGGTGTTACAATTGGTGAAACAGCAGCAGCAGCAGCAGCAGCAGCAAGAGAAGCAGCAGCAGCAGCAGCAGCGTCTGCTGATCCCTTGCGCAGCAGCAAAACAGATACTTTGTTGCAGCCTCAAGGGGCCCCCCCAGCCCTTTGCGCCCCTCAGGGGCCCCTCTGGGGCCCCTCAGGGGCCCCTCTGGGGCCCCTCTGGGGCCCCTCAGGGGCCCCTCTGGGGCCCCTCTGGGACCCCTCTGGGGCCCCTCTGGGGCCCCTCTGGGGCCCCTCTGGGACCCCTCTGGGGCCCCTCTGGGGCCCCTCGGGGGATTCTTTAGGGCCCCTTTGGGAATTCTTTGGGGCCCGTCCAGGGCCCCCTTGGGGGCCCTCTGAAGGGGCCCCCTTTGTACCCTTTTCAGGGGCCCCACTGGAGGCAGAAGGGCACTGGAAAAGGCTGCAGAGTGTACATGGGGGCCCCTGGGGCCCCCCTGCCCTATTAAGGGGCCCCCGTTTTCTTTTGCTGCTGCTAGCTGCTGCTGCTGCAGTTGCTGCAGCAACTGCAGCAGCAGCAGCTAGGATAGGGACCCCACACTGTGATTCTAAAGGCAGCAGCAGCAGCAGCAGCAGCAGCAGCAATGTGCAGCTAGCTGTAGCCAGTGTCAGCGAGATGCAGCTAGCTAGCTGCTGCTAGCTGCAGCTAGCTAGGAGCGACTGCAGCAGCTAGCTGCAGTGCAGCAGCTAGCTGCTTCAGTTCTCAGCTAGTTGAGGCTGAGTTCAGCTGGGTGCAGCCTGTTGCACCTGTCTGCAGCTAGCTGCAGCAGCTGCAGCCGCTAGCTGCAGCGGCTAGCTGCAGCAGCTAGCTGCAGCGGCTAGCTGCAGCAGCTAGCTGCAGTGGCTAGCTACAGCAGCTAGCTGCAGCGGCTAGCTGCAGCGGCTAGCTGCAGTGGCTAGCTGCAGCAGCTAGCTGCAGTGGCTAGCTGCAGCAGCTAGCTGTAGCAAGCTGGCCCCGGTGCCCGTGGCTAGCAGCGGCGAGCTGGCTCGGGGCCTTGGGCATGGAGGGGGAGGTGAATTAAAGCAAAATGGAATTAAATAGAGCAATTAGTTGGCGAAGGAGTTACAGAATTATTTTATTTTTTAATTAAATAAATAAAATTAATTAATTAATTAATTAATTAATTAATAAAGCAGCTTTAAGGCCGTTTGGCGCTCCAGTGCAAAGGCCTGCTGGGGCGCTGGCTCCGCTGGGGTGAGCGGCTGCGGCGGCTTTTTGGGAATTTGCGGGTTTTGAGTTTAAATGGATTAAATGATTAAAAACTGAACTGAAAATGAATTAAATATTTGAAAAACAATCAAAACGATGCATTAAAAGGGTCAAGTCTTCGGCGAAAAGCCGCAGCACTGGGACCGCGAGTGCTCGGGTGCATGCCATCGGGCGGCAATCCTCGACTGCCTTTCCTTTTTTTTGGATTCTTTAAGCATTTGTGCTTTCATTTTGTCAAAATATATATTTAATTTACCATTTGCCGTTCATAAATTGCCTTTTTCGCGTTTTTGGCGGTCTGGGCTTCGGGTGTATGTACACCTCGGGTGCCTCGCGGCGCCGCCGCCGGCGACTGCCCCGCACCAACACCCTTTCGCTTAAATTCTTCTTCACTTTAACACTTTCTTTATTTTTTTAACTCCAATTTGGCCTTTTCTGTTCCTTCCAAACCAAATATCTCCTAAATGTGCAGCTCCAGCAGCGCGGGGGCCCCCGGGGCCCCCGCTAGCCGCTCCCGTGCATGCAGCTCGCCCGCCCGGGGGGCCCCCCGGGGGCTTTGGGGGGCCCCGGGGCCCTCCCGGGTTGTCTCCCGGGTCTTGGGGGCCCTTGGGGGCCCCCTGTGCCGCTCCTGGGGCCCCGGGTGTTCGCCGCTGCTGCTGCTGCTGCCTTTGCTGCTGCTGCCGCTGCTGCTGGGGGCCCCTGCGGGCGTGTCCTCCTCTGAGGGGCCCCCCGCAGCAGCTCTGGACACTCTGTGGGGCCCCCCGGGGGGCCCCCCAGTATGTTATTGAGGACTGCAGCCCCAGCGACCTCGAAGACATCCGCCAGCTGCTGCTGCGAACCCCAGAGTACCCTGTTAAGTATGGGCCCTCTACTATGAGGGCTTTTAGCCGTGCGCGGCACTTTTTCGAGATGTGCGTGGTGGCGAAGGAGGCCCCTGCCAGCAGCAGCAGCAGCAGCAGCAGCAGCAGCAGCAGCAGCAGCAGCAGCAGCAGCAGCGGGGGGGTGGTGGGAGTTGTTGCAGCAGCAGAAATGAAAAGGGGATCTGCTGATGTGCTGATGGTCGCCGTCGACGCGCGCTTCCGAAGGATGGGACTCGGTGCGCCCGCTGTACAGACACCCCACGTGCATGCACGCGTGCATGCATGCATGCATGCATGCATGCATGCATGCATGCATGCATGCATGCATGCAGGCGTGCATGCATGCATGCAGAGTGTCTTTTGTGTTTCTTTTCTGGTGCTTCTGTTTGGGCTGTCTTTTTTCTTTTTCTTGTCTTTTCTTTTTAGTCGTTTTTGTCTCTTCTTTTTAATCCTTTTTCCTTTTATTTTAATCTTTTTTGGTTTTTGTTTTATATTTTTGGTTTTTTATTTTTAATTCTTTTGTCTGTTTTTTTTCTCTTTTTTGTCTTCTTTTTCCTTCTCCAGTGTCTGTACACCTCGGAGAAGTGTCTCCTTGCTTCCGTGTCTTCCTTGGCTGCGTTGCTGCTGCTGCTGCTGCAGTTGCTGCTGCTGCTGCTGCTGCTGCTGCTGCTGCAGTTGCTGCAGTTGCTGCTGCTGCTGCTGCTGCTGGCAGCTCATCTGCGCAGCTGAGCGCCTCCGCGGCGTCCGCAGCTGCCTTCACCGCCGCAGCGCCCGCTGCTGCTGCTGCTGCTGCTGCTGCTGCTGCTGCTGCTGCTGCTGCTGCTGCTGCAGCGCGTGTATGGGTGGTGCTGCTGCCGCTTCTGCTGCTGCTGCTGCTGCAGCACGTCGAATGCTGCAGATGGTGCTGGCGAAGGCCTCGAACATCTCCGAAAGACGGGCCGAAAGAGAAAAGGGTACAGGGGGGGCCCCCGGGGGCCCCGGGGGCCCCGGGGGCCCCGGGGGCCCCGGGGGCCCCCGTTTGGGGCCCCTGAATGATGCCATGCTGCATGTTTGGATTAGCCAAGTGGCTCCTTTGAATTTGTATTTGTCTCTAGGGTTTGGGCCTTCTTCTTTTTTGCCATTTTATTATTCTGAACAAAGTGTTTCTGCGGGTTTGGAAATGCATTTGCCGCTTCCTTACAAGACCATTGAGGACTCCTACAGGGAAAGCCTGGCGGTTCGCGGTGAGGGTTTAGGGTTTAGGGTTTAGGGTTTAGGGTTTGGGTTTGGAGTTTAGGGTTTGGGGTTTGGGGTTTGGGGTTTGGGGTTTGGGGTGGGGAGGGGCTGCAGGCACGGGGTTCGCGGCTGCGCTGTGGGCTAGCGACGGCTGGGCTAGGGTTTAGGGTTTAGGGTTTAGGGTTTAGGGTTTAGGGTTTAGGGTTTAGGGTTTGGCGGGTGACGCAGAGGCAAAACTGCAGCAGCTGCAAGAGGCCATTGCTGCGGCGATTTCCGCCGGAGCTGTTTCTGGTGGGGACTTTAATTCTCTCTTTTATTTCTTTTTATTTTATTTATTTTATTTATTTTATTTATTTATTTTATTTTATTATTTTGTCTCTTCTTTTATTCGTTTATTTTATTTATTTGTGTCTATTTAGTTAGTTCATTTATTTATTTGTTTTTTTCCCGCTTTTTTTACTTTATTTATTTTATTTTTTTTCATTTTATTTTCATTTTATGTATTTTATGTATTTTTTTAATTTTTTAAAATTTTTAGTAATATTTTTAAGCTCGTCTCTTTTTATTTAATTATCTTTTTTTTTAATTATCTCCTTTTATTTAATTGTCTCTTTTTCCTATTTTACTTTTCATTTTCTTCATTTTGTCTTTTTTTTAATTTTAAAAATTATTTATTTATCCCCTTTTATTTAATTGCCTCCCTTTATTTAATTGTCTCCTTTAATTTAATTGTCCGCGTTTCCATTATTTTTGATTTTCTTAATTTTGTCTCTTTTCATTTTTAATTCTCTTTTTTTAATTTCTTTTAATTTAATTGTCTCCTTCTTTAATTCTCTTTTATTTATTTTTCTTTTTTATTTCTTTTTCTCTTTTTTTCTCCGCCGTTGTTTGCAGAAGTGTCTCCTTTTGTGCCGACGAGTTTTTTGTCTTTGGAGGAAACAAAAAAAGAAACAAAAAAAGAAATTAATTTTTTCTTCAAATCAATTGGAGACACTTCTGCTGCTCCGGCCTTTTGGAGGTCTCCTTCTCCTCAGCTTTCCTTCGTCGGTAAATTCTTTTTTCTTTTCTTTTTTCTCTTTTTTCTTTTTCTTCTTTTTGTCTTTTTTGTCCCCTTTTGTCTCCTTTTTGATTCATTTTGCTCCTCTTTTTTTGTCTCTTTTTTGTCTCCTTTTTGTCTCTTTTCTGTGTCTCTTTTTGCCGCTCTTTTGCTCTTTTTTGTCTCTTTTTGTTTCTTTTTTGTCTCTTTTTGTCTTTTTGTTTTTTCCTTGTCTCCTTTTTTGTCTCTCTTCTTTTTGTCCGTTTATATCTTTTCTCGGTATTCCAACAGCTGCCTCTCTGTCTCCATCCCACTCATTTCGTTTTTCCCTTTTTTGAGGGTTTAGGGTTTAGGGTTTACGATGTTAGGGTTTAGGGTTTAGGGTTTAGGGTTTAGGGTTTTGTTTGCAGCGGTAGAGCCTTCAGGCGAAGTCACAGGCCTCATTTGGGTTAGTGAAAAACCCAAAAATGGAAAAGTGGAAAATATCGAAATGCGATTTAAAGAGTTGGGCGACGGCGTGAACTGTACGTACACCTCGCGACACCAAAATAAAAACAAAAAAGCAAACAAATAAATAAATAAATAAACAAATAATAAATAATAAATAATAAATAATAAAGTAATTAAATTTATTTATTATAAATGTAATTGTCCAATTACATTTGTTTAAAATATCGAAATGCGATTTAAAGAGCTGGATGACGGCGTGAACTGTACGTACACCTCAGCGCTTTTATTTAGGTGTCGCGACCCCCAAATAAAAACAAAAAAGCAAACAAATAAATAAATAAATAAATAATAAATAATAAAGTAATTTAATTCATCAATTCTAAATGTAATTGTCCAATTATGTTTGTTTAAAGTATCGAAATGCGATTTAGAGAGCTGGGCGACGGCGTGAACTGTACGTACACCTCAGCGCACACCCCCAGGTGTCGCGACACCAAAATAAAAACAAAAAAACAAAAAAGCAAATAAATAAATAAATAAATAAATAAATAAATAAATAATAAATAATAAAGTAATGTAATTTATTTATTATAAATGTAATTGTCCAATTATGTTTGTTTAAAATGAAAAAGAAATGCGTTGGGGCAGATCTTGACTTGTGCAAGTCCGAGTGTATATACACCCGGATATTTTTCCAGATTTGAAATTTTACGAAAATAAAAATTAAAATTTCATTTAAGGATAAATAAAGGAATGAAATTATCTGTTATTTCTAATTCATTTTTTATAATCCATTATTTATTTATTTATTTATTTATTTATTTATTATTTATTATTTATTTATTAGGCGCTGTCTGCAGCATCCCCGTTGCATGCATGCATGCATGCAGGGGCCTCTCTTTATTTTCTGGCTTTGTTTGTCTGAAGGCGAAATAGAAATCCATTTGAAGAAAAAAAGTCAAAAAAAGAATTTAAATCAAATACCTTGAAAGCAATTGCACAACAAATATTAGAAACAATAGTAATTAAATTCAACTTATAGTAATAATAATAGAATAATAATAATAAATAATAAGAATAATATAATAATAATAATAATAATAATAATAATAATAATAATAATAATAATTAGAAAACTTGCGAATAAATAAAACTGTTGAATGCGGATTTCGCGTTGCAGCAAGCGGAAATTGCCTTTGCCGCTGCTGCTGCTGCTGCAACTGCTTTGCTGCTGCTGCTGCTGCTGCTGCTGCTGCTGCTGCTGCTGCTGCTGCTGCAGACTTGGGTTTGTTCTGGCGTTTGCTGAGCGGGGCCTCTGAGCAGTCGAGTTTGTCTTTAGTTTCTTTTTCTTTCTTTTGCAATTCCATTTCCGATTTAATTTACACTTACAAACTCGGACTCCGCCCCACACACTTCTTTCGAATTCCCAAAAAGCCCCAAAACTCTCAAGTCCCTTTCAAGTACACTTCCGAGGCCCCTTTGCCTTGGGCCCCCAACGAGGAGCTCACCCTCACCCTCAAAAGCAGACTTCTCGGTCAGCCCCCAGCCCCAAAACGCATGCATGCATGCATGCATGCATGCATGCATGCATGCATGCGTGCATGCATGCGTGCATGCATGCGTTTGCAGGCTTTGCGTGCATGCATGTGTGTCTAGGTGCATGCATGCAGCCGTGCATGCGCTGTGGGGCTTTGCGTGCGGGTTCGTGTGTCTGCATGCATGCATGTGCCTTGGGTTTGCATGCATATGTGTGTGTCTGCATGCATGCATGCATGTTCGGGCTTTGCATGCATGCATGCATGCATGCATGCATGCATGCATGCATGCATGCATGCAGTCTTCATTTGTCTTTGTTTCTTTTTCCTTTCCAGACAGACAACTCGCCCATGAAGAAAAAAGACTCCAACTTCTCCGCAAACAGCTCACAGTGGCCCCCAGAGAGGACTTGGGGGCCCCTAGGGGGCCCCCCAGGACCCCCAGCACTGCCAGTTCCTTAGGGGACCCGGAGACCCCTGACTCCCTTGACTCTTTCGAGGCCCAGGGGCCCCCCCAGTCCCTGGGGGCCCCCGAGGCCCTGGGGGCCCCCGAGGCCTTGGGGCCCCCCCAGTCCCTGGGGGCCCCCGAGGCCCTGAGGGCCCCCGAGGCCCTGGGGGCCCCCGAGGCCCTGGGGGCCCCCGAGGCACTGGGGGCCCCCGAGGCCTTGGGAGCCCCCGAGGCCCCGGGGCCCCTGGAGGCCCTTGAGGCCCTGGGGGCCCCCGAGGCCCCTGAGGTCCCGAAAGTCCCAGGGGCCCCCGGGGCCCCCAAAGTTCCTGGGGCCCCCAAGGCCCCTGGGGCCCCCGGGGCCCCCACATTAGGAAGTTTGGAGTCCGCGGGGGCCCCCCCCCCGCTGCCAGCAGCGTGGGGGCCCCCCTCGTCTCAGGAGTACCCTGTTGCTGAGGTGGGGAGGGTTGAGGGGGGCCCCCCCGGGGCCCCCCTGCTCTTGGGGGGCCCCTCTGGGGCCCCCTCTTCGTGGGGGCCCCCCTCCGGGGGCCCCCCTCCGGGCACTGGGGGGCCCCCCGAGCTGGGGGCCCCCCGGGGGGCCCCTGGAGGCGCGCAAGAGGCGAGAAGTGGGGCGGGAGAAGTGGAAAAGGAAAAGGAAAAAGAAAGTCTGGAAGTGAAAGAAGTAAGAAGGGAAAAAGAGTTTGGGTTTGAAAAAGAAACAGAGGGAATAGCTTGGTACAGATCTGTAGCTGGCGTTGCATGCATGCTTTTGGGGCTTAGTTTGTTTATGTTGCTTTGCTTTCGCTGCTGCATGCGCCGCGGGCGTCTCCCCAGCAGCAGCAGCAGCAGCAGCAGCAGCAGCAGCAGCAGCGGCGGCGGCGCGGCGGCGGCGGTGGCAGCAGCAGCAGCAGCAGCAGCAGCAGCAGCAGCAGCAGCAGCGCGCATGCAGCCCCAAAACCCCGAAGCTGAACACAAACGCCCAGCCCCCCGCATGCAAGGATATGCGCAGATTTCGGATTTGCATGCAGTTGACTCGGAAGCCCCAAAAGAGGGGGAAAGAGATACTTGGTGGCAGCAGGAAGACGCAGACAGTTTCCCCGCAGCATGAAACTTCATTTTAATTAGTTTTAATCCAATTTAATCCAATTTAATCCATTTAATCCATTTAATCAATTTAATCAATTTAATCCAATTCTTTCCATTCAAGTTCTCGTTTCCCAGCCTCTTCGAG
This sequence comes from Eimeria necatrix, assembly GCF_000499385.1. NCBI lineage: Eukaryota > Apicomplexa > Conoidasida > Eucoccidiorida > Eimeriidae > Eimeria > Eimeria necatrix. Next base: position 16,216 of record NW_013655337.1, read on the forward strand.
GGCTTTGCAAACTCTGCAAACAGGCCCCAGTCGCCCTGCAGTTCTGCTTGCATAGATGCTTTTAACCATGCATGCATGCATGCATGCATGCATGCATGCGTGCATGCATGCATGCATGCGTGCGTGGGTGCATGCATGCGCGTTTTATGTTTTCGGGGCTTTGGATGCATGCAGTGCGGTGCACAGGCGGCGCCGCATGCGGCAAGCCCGTGCATGCAAGCATGGTTACAGATTTGTGCATGCGCATGCATGCATGCATGCATGCGTGTTCTGCATGCATGCATTTGCGCATGCACGAATATCCTGCTTGCATGCGTGCATGCATGCATGCATATGAGTGCATCGTGGGTGCATGCATGCGCGTTTTATGTTTTCGGGGCTTTGGATGCATGCAGTGCGGTGCACAGGCGGCGCCGCATGCGGCAAGCCCGTGCATGCAAGCATGGTTACAGATTTGTGCATGCGCATGCATGCATGCATGCATGCGTGTTCTGCATGCATGCATTTGCGCATGCACGAATATCCTGCTTGCATGCGTGCATGCATGCATGCATATGAGTGCATGCATATGTTTAAAACTCGCGAACGCACGCATGCAAGCATGCATGCACAAGTATAGATTTGCTCATAAGTGCATGCAAGTGCATGATTATGAGCGCATGCATGCAAGCACGCATACATGCATGCATGCATGCACGCATGTATGCATGCATGCATGCACGCATGCATGCATGCATGCATGCACGCATGCATGCATGCACAAACCCCAAGTCAGCAGTTCCACCTTTTGTCTGTATCTTTTCTCCCGGTGCAAAGCACCAAAACTCGAACGGAGAAAAAACCCTCAAAAATAAAGCCCCAAGCCTCGGCCTGCATGCACTTGCATGCAAGTGCATGCGCATGCATGCAAGTGCATGCGCATGCATGCAAGTGCATGCGTTTATACAGAAGCTTCAATTGCTCCTTTTGATGCCTAACTCCTACTTTTGTGAAGTTTCGTTTATCGATTTGTCTTCAAACAAAAACCTGCATTTATATTTCACTATTTATCTATTTATTTATTTATTTATTTATTTTTTCATCTACTTCTTTATCTTTTTTCCCGTTTATTTTTTTTGGGAAGTTAGGATATATCTTACATATATGCCTATCCATTTATATTGTATATATATATATATATATATATGTGTGCATGCAATATAGTACATATATGATATATATATATATGTGCATATATATATACATGTATATACTTATTTATTTATTTATTTTCATTACAAATGTACAATTAATTTAGATTGTAAAATATATATACAATTTATATTTTTGGATGCCCCCATAAGACGCGCTGGGCGGTTGGCTGCAACCAAAGCCCCCCAAACCCTAAACCCTAAACCCTAAACCCTTGTTGAGGGTTTAAATGCATGCATGCATGCATGCAAAGCGCCACAAAAAAGAGAAAAAAAAGTAAAAGTGGACAAAAAGAAAATAAAAAGAGAAAAAAGGAACAAAAAAAGACAAAAAAAGAGACGAAAAGGGAAAATAAAAGAGAAAGAAAGAAATCGAAAAAGAGACAAAGGAGACAAAGAGAAGATCATAAAGAGACAAAAATCGATTAAAAAAGAGACAAAAAAAGATAAAAAGGAGACAAAAAAATATCAAAAAAGAGACAAAAAGATAGGACATAAAAAGCCAATAAAAGAGACAAAAGAAGATAAAAAGAGAAAACGGAATATCGACAAAATTCAATCTTGTGCATTTCCAAATCTATAAATATAAATATAACTATGGATAGAAGTGAAAGATAAATATAAATATAATTGTAAATAAAATATTAATATAAATAAAAAATATAAATGCAAATGAAAATAAAAAAGTGTATATCATGTAAAGCAAATGTTTATAAATACATTTGCTGTATTTGCAATATCCTGAAAACATAATTCACAAAAAGTTGAATAAAATAAAAATTAATATTTTATAATTATTTATAAAAGCAAAGTTGAGTTTGTTTGCAAGTCCTTTAATAAATGCCTCAAAAACGTCTCGAGATCTTTTGTCTCCGGACAAAGGAGACAGAAGGAGACGAAGGAAAAAGAAAAAAAAAGAAAAAGAGAAATAAAAGGAAATAAAAGGAAATAAAAGGAAATAAATGGAAATAAAAAGAAATAAAGATATAAAAGAGACAACAAGAGACAATTATATTTCCAAAAAGTGCGGATTTGCGCGAATTCGCGCCAAAGAAATAAACCCGCCTGTCCATACACTCGAAGATGCATGCGCATACACCCCGGGGTGTACGTACACCTGCCGCAAGAGCCCCGACGAAAGTGGAGTTCTAGTGAGTCATTTTTTCCGCCAAAAGGCGCAAATTAAAAGCAATTTGTGCAAATTTAATTCTTTTTTTCTTTTTAAAGTTCTCCAATTTGCAAAAGGTCTTATTCCGAAAGATTTCCCTCCGGCGAAGTCCCGCCTGTGGCGCCCTCGGCCTGCATGCAGCAGCAGGAGCCAAAAAGAAGCCCCACGGCTCGAAAAAAGGGGATTAGGGGTTTTATTTGCATTAAATATAAAATAGAAATAGAAATAATGGCAAATAAACTCAAAAAAGAAAAAAATCCACTCCCAAAAGCCCCGAAACGCATGCAAACACCCCACACTTCAGCTGTCTGTACACCTCACCGCCGCCTCCTCGTAGCGCTGCGCCGTAAAGGCCGCGTACTCGCTGTGTGCGTACACCTCAAAAGGGCTGCAGCAAAAAAAAGAAATTAAAAATAAATTAAAAAATAAATTAAATCATTTAAAAGAAATAAATAAATTTGGAAATAAATAATCCAATGGAGACAAATAAGTGACCCAAAGAAGATTAAAAAGGGGCCAAAAGATTTTAAAGAAGAGACAAAAAGAAATAAATAAATGGCCTAAATGAAACAAATGAGTTTAAAAATAAAAAATTTAAGAGATAAACAAAAGGCCCAAAAGGGAATTAAAAAGGGCCCAAAAGAGATTCAAAAAGAGACAAAAAGAGAAAAATAAAATGACAAATAAGAAACCCAAATGAGCCAAATAAAGAGCCAAAAATAGCAAAATAATAAAGAGCTTAAAAGGGACAAATAAAGGACAAATAAAAGGGATAAATGGAGGCAAAAAAAGTGCCAAAAGAGCCAAATAAAGGGCTAAAAGGGGGCAAATAAAAGGCCAAAAGTGGCGAAATAAAGAACTTAAAAGGGACAAATAAAGGAACAAAAGAAGGCCAGCAAAAGGGACAAATGAGAGCAAATTAAAGAGTCAAAAAAGGCAAACAAAAGGGCCAAAAAAAGCCGAATAAAGAAACTAAAAAAGCAAAATAGAGTGCCGAATAAAGGCAAATAAAAGGAACAAAAGAAACAAATAAAGTGCCAAATAAAGGCCAATAAAAGGACCAAATGAAAAGAAATAAAAGGACCAAAAAAGAGTCAAATAAAGTGCCGAGTAAAGGCAAATAAAAAGGATAAAGGAGTCAAAGAAAGTGCCAAATTGGGGGAAATGAGAAAAAAAGAGTTAAATAAAAAGCTAAAAGTAGACAAATAAATGAACCAAAAAGAGGCAAATAAAAGGGCTAAAAGGGCCAAACAAACTGCCAAAGAAAGGCCAAAAAAGAAAAATAAAAAAGTCAAACAAAGCGCCAAAAGGGGGCAAATAAAAGCACTAGAGGAGTCAAATAAAAGGCCAAAAAGGGCCAAATAAAGTGCCAAAAGGAGGCAAATAAAAGGACAAATAAAAGCAGTAAAAGAGCCAAGGAAATGCAAATGCAGTGGATTAAAAAGTCAAATAAAGTGTCAAATGGAGGCAAGTAAAAGGGCCGAAAAAAGGCAAATAAAAGAGCTAAAAAGAGTCGAATAAAGCGCCAAATGGAGGCAGATAAGGGGCAACTAAAAGCCCTAAAAGCGGCAAACAAAGTGCCAAAAAGAGACGAATAAAAGGCCAAAAAGAGGCGAACAAAAAGACCAGAAGAGTCCTCCACTAACGGGTCCAAAAAAGGAAAAAAAAAGAAAAAAAAAAGAAAAAAAAAAGAAAAATCGGACGTGAATCCGGCGAAAAGGGCCCTCTCGAGGGCCGGGGGCTCCGCGAGAGTGTGCAGGGCCTCGCCGTCTTCAAAGGCCTTCAACACGTGGGCCTTGAGGAGACAGTTCAGCAGCACTGCAGCAGCAGCAGGAGACTGCAGCAAATCCGAAACTCCAATTCCTGCTGCTGCTGCTGCTGTCGGCAGCCCCAGCGCGTCGCTGCTGCACACACACGCGCCGCGCGCCGCCGCACACGCAGCAGTGCAGCAGCAGCAGCAGCAGCAGCAATAGCAGCAGCAGCAGCAATAGCAGCAGCAATAGCAGCAGCAGCAATAGCAGCAGCAGCAACAGCGGCAGAAATAGCAGCAGCGTAAGCAGCAGCAGCACAAGCACAAGCAGCAGAAATATCAGCAGCACAAGTAGCAGCAGTAGCAGCAGCAGCAGCAGCAGCAGCAACAGCAGCACGCGCTGCGGCGACAGCAGGAGCAGCAGCAGCAGCAAGAGCAGCAAAGCAGCAGCAGCATGCGCGGCTGCATGCACGCATGCATGCAAGTTGGGGTGTACGTACAGCTGGCAGATGAACTCCTTGTAACTTTGGGCCCTTCCGTCTCGGGCCCGAAGCCGCTCGGCTTGAGACTCGAAAGCAGCTTCAAGTTCGTGATCTCTGCAGCAAAAAAGCCCCAAAAGCTGCATGCATGCATGCAGCTTTTTTGGGGCTTTTTTTGCATGCATGCATGCGTTTTGGGCTGCATGCGCGGCTTCCGCTGCATGCAGCTGCAGGCGGGCTGCGGTGTATGTACACCTCAGCAGCCCGTCGCCGTCCAAGTCAAAGACGTCAAACCAAAAGCGCAGAGCCTTCGGAAGCGTCACTTCGTGGTAGGCCAAAACAAACCCTGAAAAGCCCCAAACGCATGCATGCATGCATGCATGCATGCATGCATGCATGCGTGCGTGCATGCATGCATGCATGCATGCATGCGTGTGCGCATGCTTGCATGCAGGCGGCCTCGCGAGCAGCAGAGCCTGCCCCGCGAGCACGCAAGTCCGCGTGCACGCAAGTCCGCATGCATGCACGCATGCATGCATGCATGCGTTGGGGCTGCATGCACGCATGCATGCATACATGCATGCATGCGTGCATGCATGCATGCGTGCATGCGTACAGATCCAGTCGTCGAAGTTGATGTGGTGGGGCTTTTGGCAAGTGAAAGAATGCGCAGCTTGGGAGAAAAGTCTGGCCTCCACTAAGGCACTAATGCTGTGGCCTTGATATCTAAAAAATAAAAAAAAAAGATTTTTGTCTTTTTGCAAAGTTATTTAACAAATAAAAGAATTAAATTAATTAAAAGGAATTAAAAGGATTGAAGGAGGAAAAAAAGGGAAAAAAGGAGAAAAAGAAACAAAAAAGATTTTAAAATTTTTTAAATATTAAAAATATAAAAAAATAAAAAAGATAAATGGGGGAAAGAAAGGCTAAAGAATAAAAAGAGAAAAAAGAAATAAACAAAAAGTCTAAAGGGATTAAAAGGAGAAATAAAAAAAACAAAAAAAGAAAATTAAAAAATTAAAAAAATAGAAGAAAGAAAAACAAAAAGGAGACAAAAGTGCAGCGAGACAAATTCCCGTAGGCTGGCGGGTCAAGGCAAGCTAGCACCTAGGGTTTAGGGTTTAGGGTTTGAATTAGCGTTTAGGGTTTAGGGTTTAGGGTTTGAACTCGCGTTTAGGGTTTAGGGTTTAGGGTTTAGAGTTTGAACTAGGGTTTTACGGAGATCCCTCCCAGTCCTACGCCGAAACCCTCGCTGCGGCGTAGGCCAGGCTCCGCTAGGGTTTAGGGTTTAGGGTTTAGGGTTTAGGGTTTACTTGCAGAGGTCGCTGCGATGCAAAAGAAAGTCATCATCTTCATCTAATTCGTGGAAAGTACAGTACAAAACGTAAAAATGGTCATAGCTGCGCACCACGCAGACACCCCTAAACCCTAAACCCTAAACCCTAAACCCTAAACCCTAAACCCTAAACCCTAAACCCTACACCCTCGACTCCTAAACCCTGAATTGCCAGCCTTGAATTCTAAACGTCAAACGTCGGGGAGCAAGTTCGGCAGACATGAGTTAAGCACAGACCTGCAACCGTAAACCCTAAACCCTAAACCCTAAACCCTAAACCCTAAACCCTAAACCCTTGATCCTGACCTGAAAAATTTGCGCACTGCGCTAAGCTCGGTCGAGGGGTTGAGGCTGCACCAGATGTGCACTAGAGAGCTCCTTCTTAGGTCCTGAACGCAAACCCTAAACCCTAAACCCTAAACCCTAAACCCTAACCCGTAGCTTCATTTCTTGTTGCCTGAAGCCCCAGGTCGTGAGCTGCTTCACCTTTGTCCGTCAGCTTCAAGCGCCAAAATCCAGCCCTAAACCCTAAACCCTAAACCCTAATTCTCACTCTCATAGCGCCAAAATCCAGCCCTAAACCCTAAACCCTAAACCCTAAACCCTAAACCCTAATTCTCACACTCATAGAGAGGCATCCCTTCGAGTCTTCATCAACGTAGAACATAATCCGCGCAATGACTGAGTCAACTGCTCCGCAAAGCAGCACACCCTAAACCCTAAACCCTAAACTCTAAATCCTAAACCCTAAACCCTAAACCCCAGTCCCCAAACCCTAAACCCTAAAGCCTCACCCCTAAACCCTACACCCTAAAAAGCTAAAACCTGCGCTGCTGCGCCATAAGCCTTTGTGAAGGAAGCAGCTGCAAGCCCCAAACCCTAAACCCTAAACCCTAAACCCTAAACCCTAAACCCTCAGAAGTAGGTTTCACCATATTTCTCCAAGTACTCTTCGGACTGCGGGTCCAAAAGAAAGGCCATGTCCGGCGCACAGTGCGCCACTTCTGCGGCGCAAGCCCTAAACCCTAAACCCTAAACCCTAAACCCTAAACCCTAAACCCTAAACCCTAAACCCTAAACCCTAGAATCCAGGCAAACCAAACTGCTCACCGAGTACCCAAGGTCTCAGGTCTTCTGGATAAATATAGGGGCCCCTAGTAGCGAGGGCCCCCATGAAGTTTATAAGACTTCCCCTGTTTATTACAGGGGCCCCCAGGGGCCCCCCGGGGGCCCCGGGGCCCCCCTTGGGGCCCCCCTCGGGGGCCCCCTCGGGGCCCCCGGGGGCCCCCGGGGGCCCCAACTGGGCCTCCAAGAGGGGGCCCCCGTAAGTTGGCAAAGGGGGCTGAGGAAAAGTTTCTGAAAATGAAGGATCTTTGGATTTAAGAACAAAACGTCCTTGCCAATAACTGAAAAAAGAAATGCAAAAAAGAAAAAGATAAAAGAATACAAATAGAAGGCAAGGGCCCACAAACAGAGACCCGCAAGAAGGCAAAAGACACAAAAAAGAGGCAGCAGCAGCAGCAGCTGCTGCTGCTGCTGCAGCAGAAGCAGCAGCAGCAGCAGCTAGAGGAGCAGCAGCACCTGCAGCTGCTGCTGCAGCAAAAGCAGCGGCAGCTGCTCATGCTGCTGTAGCGGCAGCAGCAGGAGCAGCAGCTCGGGAAAATAAAATAAATGAATTAAAAAAAGAAAATAAAACTTGCCTCTTGAGCTGCTGAGCTGTCACTACACCTGAACCCTCGCTGTCTAAAGTTCGAAAAAGGGGACCTGCGGAGACACCCGAAAAAAAACAATTTCGAATTTTTTAATTTAAAAATAAAATCTCAAAAATAAAAACCTTTTTAATCCATTCATTAACATCAAGGGCCCTCAGGGGCCCCCAAAGACCCTTTGGGGGCCCCTTTAGGGCCCTAAGGGGGCCCCTCAGTGGACCCCTTTAGGGCCTTTAGGGGGCCCCTCGGGGGGCCCCTCAAGGGGCCCTTTTAGGGGCCCCTAGGGCCCCCTGTGGGAGCCCCTGTGGGGGCCCCTGTGGGGCCCCTGTGGGGCGCCTGTGGGGGCCCCTGTAGGGCCCCTGTGGGGCCCCTATGGGGGCCCCTGTAGGGCCCCTGTGGGGCCCCTGTGGGGCCCCTGTGGGGCCCCTGTGGGGCCCCTGTGGGGCCCCTGTGGGGGCCCCTGGGGGGCCCCCTTGTATGGATTTTGTTATTTGCTGACCTGCCAAGAAGGGCCCCAAGCCCAAGAGGGGCCCCACAACTTTGTCTCTAAAAGTGTTTAAATCCATTCCTTTTTCTGTACCCTTAAAAGAAAGATTAATTATGTTTTCAGTCTCGGAGTCCATTTGGGCCGGGGCCACCAAACTCCGCTCAGACCTGAAAACCCTAAACCCTAAACCCTAAACCCTAAACCCTAAACCCTAAACCCTAAACCCTAGCCCTGAACTTCAGGTCCTTTTTTCCGCAGCATTTGCTTGACTCTTGAGACGAAACCACGGAATACTGGCCCGAAGCCAAGCCATCTACTCTAAATGCTAAACCCTAAACCCTAAACCCTAAACCCTAAACCCTAAACCCTTAATGCCTCCGCAGCTCACCGGGCACGCCGGACAGCAGCAAGAACAGCCGCAACGCCATCTTGGGTCTTCTTTGGGGTCCCTGTGGGGGCCCCTGTGGGGGCCCCCGGGGGCCTCTCTGTGGGGGCCCCCGTGGGGGCCCCCGTGGGGGCCCCCCTGGGGGGCCCCCTCCCCTTTATTTCTTGCTCGGGGATCTGTGGTCTGGTCTCCTTTGAACCCAGCAGGGGGCCCCTCCCCTGTTGCTGTTCTTGAGTACCCAAAAGCAGCAGAGGGGCCCCCCTTTCCAGGGGTAAAGGCTGCAGATGGGGGCCCCCCGGGGGGCCCCCAGTGCCCTCGGGGGCCCCCAGAGGGGCCTCCTCGGGGGCCCCCACGGGGGTCACAAAGCCGTTTTGGGGCTCTTTTGACTCTGAAGAAACAAAAGAGCCGGGGGGCCCCTCTTTGGGGGCCCAGGGGCCCCCGGGGCCCCTGGCGCTGCTGGGCAGCCACACTTCAGGGGCCCCTGTCTCTGGGGGGCCCCTGGGGGGCCCCCCACAGACAGGGGCCCCCCGATAAGCTGTTCCTTGGGGGGCCCCTGTCTCTGGGGGGCCCTCCGGGGGCCCCCCAGAGCCCATGCGGCTGGGGGGCCCCTCGAGAGCCCCCAAGGAGGCACTGCCAGCAGCCCGGGGGCCCCTCTGCAGCCCCGGGGGGCCCCCCTTGGGCCCCGGGGGCCCCCCTGAGCTGCAGAGGGGGGGCCCCGCCACGCGGCTCCAGTGGCGAATTTCATTTTTTAGGGCCTGCAGCAGCAAAAGTAGACCAACAAAACCCACCAGAGGGTCCACGGGGGCCCCCGGGGGGCCCCCGGGGGGCCCCCGGGGGGCCCCGGGGGGCCCCGGGGGGCCCCCCAGCAGCCCCTTTTTTGGGGCCCCAAGGGGCCCCTTTTGGGTCTCTTCTGCATGCAGGGCAGCTGTCTGTACACCCGAAGTTGCACTTTAAGGGATTTCAAGGCACTGGGGGCCCCCTGGGGTCACTTGGGGGCCCCTGGGGGCCCCTGGGGGCCCCCAAAAGACCCCTAAAAGACCCTCAAAGAGATCTTCAGGGGGCCCCCAGGGGCCCCCAAAAGACCCTTGAAAGACCTTTAAAGGGACATCCAGGGGGCCCCCAGAGACCTCCAAGGACCGCCCGGGGGCCCCCGAGGGCCCCCAAGGGGCCCCTTAGGGGCCCCTTAGGGGCCCCCCAGAGGCCCCCAAAGCCATTTAGGGGGCCCCCAAAGGGCCCCTGGGGCCCTTTAGGGGCCCCTGGGGGCCCCAGAAAAGGGTAAAGGGGCCCTACCTGAGAAAGGCCTCGTGGGTCATGTTGGTGCTGCTGCAGCAGCAGCACAAGTTGCTGCACTGATGCATGCGTGAGAAACTGGGGCATGATCTCATCAGCCAGCAGCTGCAGCAGCATGTCCCTGCTGCTGCTGCTGCTGCTGCTGCTGCTGCTGCTGCTGCAGATACGTGCTGGGGGCCCCTCCGAGGGGTTGGGGGGCCCCTGGGGCCCCGGGGGCCCCTCCAGTCCATTAGGGTCTTGCCCAGGGTGGTGGTGGAGCTGGTTGAGCAGCAGCAAAATGGTCCCGCTGTCGAGGCTGCAGCAGCAGCAGCAGCAGCAGCAGCAGCAGCAGCAGCAGAACCAGCCCCATCGCAGCAAACTCTTAATTCTGCAAAACAGCAGGTTGGGGGCCCCTCAGGGGCCCTTGGGGGGCCCCCACCAGTACCCTGCAGCCGTGAGGGGCCCCCACTAGCTAGGGGCCCCTAGGGGCCCCCTTGAAGTACCCAAAACCCAACTTCTCCTCCTGGGGGCCCCCAATAAACCCTCAGTGGCATTTAAAAGTCTCTAAGGGGCCCCCGATAGCCTTTGAGGCCTCCAGGAGGTCTTTTGGGGCCCCCTTGGGGCCCCTTGGGGCCCCCTTGGGGGCCCCCCTTGGGGGCCCCCTTGGGGCCCCCCGCCAGGGCCTCAGAGGGCCCCAAGAGCCAATGTGGGGCCCCCAAAACCAACTAGGGGGCCCCCAAGCTGGCCTAAACTGAGGGGGGCCCCCTGGGGCAGGGTTTGCATGCGCACCTGGCAGGGTCAAGTCTGGGGCTGCTGCTGAGGCCCGAAAGGTTCAAAAGGGGCCAAAAGGGGACAGAAGAGGGGCCCCAAGAGGGGGCCCCCGGGGGGCCCCCCGCTCCTGGCTGCGAGGCCGTTGGGGCCATCCCACTGCCACCCAGGGGGGGCCCCCATGCACCGCATGGGGCCTCGGGGGCCCCCCTGCAGCGGCTGCTGCTGCTGCTGCTGCTGCTGCTGCTGCTGCAGCACAGCCACAGCACACAGAGGCTAGCCCAGAAAGGGGGAGAGTGGAGGGGGAGGGGGGAGGGTACAGCGGGGGCCCTAGGGGCCCCGGGGCCCCTGCAGGGTTTGGCTGGGGGTGTCAGCGGGGCCCGTGGCCCTTTAAAAGAGGCCCCTTAGTCTCTCAGTGCATTTAAATGACTAATGGCAAATAAAAAATGAAAAATGGAGAAAAATGATCCCAAAATTGTAGTGAAACGGACCCCGGCTGGTGGGCCCCCGGATGGCGGTGGCGCCGGGGTGTACGTACACCTGAGCTCGCGCAATAGAAAACACGAAATTTAACTTATTTCCGGATAAATGCATGCAGAAATATATATTTATTTGTTGGTTTTTAAGTCTATAGTTTAGTTTTTGCATGCAGACAAGCAGATAGGCTCGACAGGGCTTCGGGGGGCCCTGCGGAGGTGTTTGTGGCGGACCCGCGGCGCCTTCTTTCCTTTTATCTATTTCCCAACTTCTTTGAACAAATTTTATTCTTTTAAAGTCTTTTATTATTTCATTTCAGTCTTTTAAAGCCCGGCGTAGGCGCTGCAGCTGTCCGTACACCCGAGCTGCCCAGACACCCCAGCTGCCTATACACCCCAGCTGCACAGACACCCGCGCGCCCGGCTGTACGTACACTCCAATACCCTCGAAGGGGCCCCTCTGCGCCCCAGGGGCCCCCCAGGGGGCCCCCCGCAGCTTTAGTGGCAGGCCAGGGGGCCCCCCGGGGCCCTCAAGAGGGGTCTGGGGGCCCCTGCCTGTACACCTGAAGTGTGGGGCCCCCGGCAGCGATAGACGGGAAGCAAAGGGCCCCAGCCTGAATGACTTTGGGGGTTTTATTCTTTTGATTGAATTTAAATGCATTTCTTTCTTTTGTAATCCATTATTATAATATCCAATTAGTCAGTTTAAATGCATTTCATTCACTCTTTTGTAATCCATTGGGGGCCCCCCTCAGGACCCTAGTGGGGGCCCCCTTCTCAGTACCCTAAAGGGGGCCCCCTGGTTTGTGTTTGCCTGTGGTGGTTTGTCTCTTTGCTGCTTTTGCTGCCCGGGAATGCTCAGAGCTTGGGGTTTAGGGTTTTATTGTTCTAGGGTTTAGGGTTTAGGGTTTGTGCGGAGAGTTGGGGGTAATGTGTCCGGCTGGGGTCCTAGGGTTTACGCCTTCGTCCTAGGGTTTAGGGTTTGAGTGTAGGCCACAGAATTAGGGTTTAGGGTTTGCTGCACGAGGGCTTCTAGCGAACACTTCTAGGGTTTAGGGTTTAGGGTTTTTGCTCTCTGCAGCTCACAACGGAGGAAAGGCACAGCTTAAGAAAAAGGGAAATGAGGCCCCTCAAGCCCTTAGCCCTGTAGTGGGGGCCCCCCAGGGGGTCCCCCAGGGGGCCCCCCAGGGGGCCCCCCTGGGGGCCCCCAAGGGGGCCCCAGGGGCCCCCAGAGAAGGGCCCCCGTATGTATACAAGAAGCTCTTCAATCAGTTTGGGATTTATCCATATTTATTCATTGTTTGTCTTACATTTAATATCTTTTATTGCTGGAAATTCATTTAGTGACCTGCCTGGCTAGCTGGCTAGCTCTCCAGCAAGCTAGCCAGGTAGCTGGGCTATGTAGCTAGCCAGCTAGCTAGCCAGCTATCTAGCTATGTGGCTAGCTAGCTCGCTCGCTAGCTAGCTGGCTGGCTGGCCATTTACCTGGCTGGCTAGCTCTCCAGCCAGATTCGGCTGGGCAGCTAGCCAGCTACCCACATGGCCAGCCGGCTACCTAGCTAGCTAGCTAGCTAGCCAGCTAGCTATCTCGCTAGCTAGCAAGCTGGCTAGCTAGCTAGCCGGACGGGCACCTCCCCTGGTACTTGGCCAGCTAGCCACTCGCTAGCGAGCTGGCTAGCCAGCTTGGTAGCCAGCTGGCTAGCCAGCTAGCTAGCCAGCTAGCCAGCTAGCTAGCCAGCTAGCTGTGGCTCAAAGGCCTCACTTGGCTGTTCGTCTTTTCTTCTTGTGGCTGCGCTTGGCCGCCCATGCGGGTTTCCAGTTGGGCTTGGAGCTGCTGCGTTCTGCTGCATTTGTTTCTTTATTTCTTTTTGAATTCGAAAATTCTTTTTCTTTTATTTCTTCTGTCTCCGTCTCCTCGCTCTCCGAGTCCGTTGCTGCACTGCTGAGCTCCGCGCCTTCTGAAGGCCCTTCTGCAGCAGCAGAAAAAATTAAAAAATTCGAAAAAGTCCTCATTTGGGGTGTACGTACACCTGGTGGCTGCATGCATTTCCGCCACCAGCTGGCCCCGAAATTCGGCTTTTTGAATCTTTTTTAATTATTTATTTTTATTATTTATAAATAAAAACAGATTTGTGCAAACAGCTGCAGAAATATACACTTGGAAGGCAGAAAGACGCGCATGCGCCATAACAACAAAAGCAGGAGCTGCTGCATGCATGCAAGTGCATGCAAGTGCATGCAAGTGCATGCAAATGCATGCATGCAAGTGCATGCAAGTGCATGCAAATGCATGCATGCAGCCTAAAATGTATCTTTTTTTGGGCACTTTCACATGCAAACATATTATTAAAGGCCGCTCCGGAGCAAAGGCAAAGAAAACCCACTTTCTAAAAGTCTTTCATATGTCTCTTCTGTAATTTTCCCTCGCCGAAGTTTGCGGGCCATTCGCTCTGCATGCAAAGCCCCAAAATGTCTTCATTTATTTTAATAAAACCGAATAAATTTAATATGCATGCAACTCGTTTATCCACTCGCCGTTGCTTTCAATCCTTTACATTCGCGTCTACTCGTTTTTCCTTGCATGCTTGCATGCATGCAT
>NW_013655337.1:29931-36210 GCF_000499385.1 Eimeria necatrix
GCATTTTGTGTGTGCATGCATGCATGCATGCATGCATGCATGCATTTCCTTTTTCAAGTTATTCTTCTTTGGGAGTTCCACATGCAGCTGCAGAGGCTCCGTCAGAAGGCGTTTTTGTTGCTTCAGTCTCCAGACCTTCTAAAATACTTTTAATTATTTTTAAAAAGCTTCAAATGGAATTTGACTTTTTATTAATTCAAAACAATTAAAAACAAAAACCAAAAAGCCTTTTTCTTGCCAACTACTGGCTCACCCTCAAAAGCCAACTCCCGCCATTCCTCCAGCGCATTATTTCTGCAAACAAATCCCGAAACTCCCACGCCCACCAGGTGTACGTACACCCCAAAATGCATGCATGCATGCATGCATGCATGCATGCATGCATGCACGGGTCCCTTGTTTTGGGGTTTTGCAAGGGGAAAAGGGTTTTATTTCTTTCTCTTTTTGCGCCTATCTCCAGGCCTGCTTGAAAGCTATTTTTCTGTGCTGCTGCCCGTGCCTCCCGCCGCGGTTTGCTGCTGCAGACGTGCTGCAGCAGCAGCAGCAAAGTGGTTCGTGCTGCAGCAGCAGCAGCAGCAGCAAAGGCCTTACTTTTTGGCGCGTCTCTTTTCGCTGGTGGTTCTTTTTTGTTTTTTCTGCGCGCCGGGTTTGCTGCTGGCTTTCTGCTGCTGCTTCTTCCTGCGTTCCTTCTCCTGCTGCTGCTGCTGCCGCTTGGCCCGCTGCTGCTGCAGCTGCTGCTGCCGCTGCTGCTCCCGCTCCAAGTCATACTTGTAAGGAACTAATAAAGGGTCTACGGGGCTTTGAACAAAACTCTTGAGGCTTTTCCCCACAACTTCGCGCATGCGCGGCAGCCGCAGCAGCCGCAGCGCCGTCCCCAGCTTCCCCAGGTCCAGTTGCTGCAGCAGCAGCAGCAGCAGCAGCAGCAGCAGCAGCAGCAGCAGCAAAGAGCAGCAGCAGCAGACGCAACGCGGAACGCAGAAGGATAAGGCAGTCAGAAACACAGCGAGCACGGCCAGCCACTACAGACGCATTTTTGTGCTACTGCCACTGCTGCTGCAGTTGCTGCTGCTGCTGCTGCTGCTGCTGCTGCTCCTGTTGCTGCTGCTGCTGCTGCTGCTGCTGCTGCCGCTGCCCACCGCATAAGGCAGGAGAAAAGAAAGTTGGTGCTCCTTGTAGGCGCGGATAAAAGAGACAAAGGCGCGGGCGCCCTTCTGAATAAGGGCTTGGTCCTGGATACACAAACCACAAAATTAGGGTTTAGGGTTTAGGGTTTAGGGTTTAGGGTTTAGGGTTTAGGGTTTAGGAATGAGTGTGCTCGAAGCAACACTTGAGGCCGAAAATCAAAGAGCCACTAGCCAGCTGCTTGTGCTTGCTGCCCCAACTTAAACCCTATGCCCCACGCCATACACTCTAAACCCTAAACCCTAAACCCTAAACCCTAAACCCTAAACCCTAAACCCTGAACCCCGGGCCGAACCCTTAACCCCAATCTTGGGCCAGGGGCCTGCTAGTGGTCGCTGTCCTTTCTAGCCCTGAGCTGCATTTAGTTGTTTGAAAGAGGAAATTAGGGTTTAGGGTTTAGGGTTTAGGGTTTAGGGTTTAGGGTTTAGGGCTACCTGCTGCACAGCGAGTTGCATTGCGTCGTTGACGGCATCTGTTTCTGCCTTGGACAGGAAGGGGTTGTGCGTCTGCTGCTTCTCGTCAGCTGCTGCTTCCGCGTCTGCTGCTGCTGCTGCTGCTGCTGCTGCTGCAGTTTGCTGCAGCTGCTGCCCCTCCTGTGTCTCCTCAAAGGGACACAAAGGGACTCCGCGGTTTCGCAAAAATGCTTCGTAAGCTTCTTCGTGCTGCAGCAGCAGCAGCAGCGCAGCGCCGCTGCGGCCGGCGCGCGCAGTGCGCCCAATGCGGTGTACGAACACCTCAGGGTTCTGCCAGCAGCAGCAGCAGCAGCAGCAGCAGCAGCAGTGGAGCAGCAGCGCCGCAGCTGGTCGCGGCTGCAGCAGCAGCAGCGGAATGCTGCACTGCAGCGAATCGTCCAGTCGGAAGCAGCAGCGGCAGCAGCAGCCGAGAGAGCAGCTGCAGTCAGCTGCAGCAGCCAATGCAGCACCAGCAGCAGCAACAGCAGCAGCAGCAGCAACAGCAGCAGCAGCAGCAACAGCAGCAGCAGCAGCAACAGCAGGTAGCTCATGCCTGTGGCGGGTCCATCTGGATAATCCATTTGACATCGGGGAAGTCGAGGCCCCTCGCCGCAACATCAGTAGCCAGAAGCACTAAAGCCCCGCTGCTGCTGCTGCTGCTGCTGCTGCTGCTGCTGCTGCTGCTGCTGCTGCTGCCGCAGAACCTGCTGAGTGCTGCATGGCGGGCCCTTTGCTTCATGCGGCCATGCAGCTTCTCCACGAGGGCCCCACAGCCCCGGCCGCCCCCCCTTGGCTTCAGGGGGCCCCCACTGTTCTTAAAGGGCCCCCCTTCCTTAGGGGGCCCCCCAGGGGGGCCCCCAGGGGGGCCCCCCGGGGGGCCCCCCGGGGGGCCCCCCGGGGGGCCCCCAGGGGCCCCTTCTTCTAAAGGGTTATTGTTGAGCAGCTCTTGAAGAAGAAGATAAAAGTAATAGTCAACGCATTGGCATGTCAGGCAAAACACTATGCAGCGTTTGCCTTGGGGGATTACCACACGCCTGCAGCAGCAGCAGCAGCAGCAGCAGCAGCAAGAGCAGCAGCAGCAGCAATAGCAGCGGCAGCAGAAGCAGCAGCAGCAGGAGAAGCAGTTGGGAATCCAGCGACAATAGCAGGAGTAGCTCCAGAGGAAACCCCCCCACGAGGATCCAACTTGAATCAGTAGCAGCAGCAGCAGCAGCAATAGCAGCAGCAGCAGCAGCAACAGCAGCAGCAGCAGCAGCAGCAGCAAACGGACTGGATGAATTTGAAGAGGAAAGGCAGCTTTTCTGTGTAGTCAAAAGTGGCCACCGAATTGTGCAGCGTAGAAGGCACAGAGTGCTGCACTCCGGAGGGTTGGGGGGCCCCCTGCTGCTGCTGCTGCTGCTGCTGCGCGGGGGCCCCCTGTCCGGGGGCCCCCCCAGCAGCAGCAGCAGCAGCAGCTGCTGCTGCTGCTGCTGCTGCAGCAGGCGCAGCAGTGACCCGCACGCAGACAGGCTCCCGCAGTATTCCCTTTATGATTTGCTGCTGCAGCGTCCCCGACAAAGTGGCTGAGAAGAAAGCAGTCTGCAGCCGCTGCTGCTGCCTGCGTTGGCTGGGCAGCAGCTGCTGCTGCCTTGCTGCTGCTGCTGCTGCATGCAGCTGCTGCAGCTGCTGCGCGTGCTGCTCGTCCAGCAAGCGGTCCGCCTCGTCCACCAGCAGCAAATTCAAACAGCTCCAGTCCCACGACGGCTGCAGCAACACTCACGCACTTGCTGCTGCTGCTGTGCTGCTGCTGCGCTGCTGCTGCTGCTGCGCTGCTGCTGCTGCTGCTGCTGCTGCTGCGCTGCTGCTGCTGCTTAGGGAGTGAGGTGTTAGTGTAACAAATGGAAGCAAATCGCTGCAAGCGTCGCTGCAAACCCGCTTCTAGGTGCTGCTTTGTTGTTGCAGCAGCCGCAGCCCCCGCAGCAAGAAGCTGCTGCTGCTGCTGCTGCTGCTGCTGCTGCTGCTGCTGCTGCTGCTGGGGGCGGCGTCGGGCGGCGGCTGCAGCAGCACGCGCTCTAGTGCTGACAGCAGCTGCTGCAGCACTGCATGCGTTTGGCAGCAAAGTTCCCGCGTGGGCGCAACAACAAGGGCCCCAAGTCTGCAGCGCAGCTCAGACTCTGCTGCTGCTACTGCTGCTGCTGCTGCTGCTGCTGCTGCTGGGTCTGGGTCTGCAGCAGCAGCAGCAGCTGCTGCTGCTTCTTCGGCTGTTTCCGTGAGTGCGGCGCGCAAATCAATGTCGCCTTCTGGCTGCAGCTGCAGCTCTTCTTCCTCCTCCTCGTCCTGCCCATTTTGCTGCTGCTGCTGCTGCTGCTGCTGCTTCTGCTGCTGCAGCAGCAGCAGCTGCAGCAGCCTCGAGACAGCAGGGATTAGGAAGGCGAGGGTCTTGCCGCTGCCTGTGGGGGCCTCAACAGCAACATCGCAGAAGCGTTTTGCTGCAGCAAGGGCCTCCTTCGTGACGAGCTGCTGCTGCTGCTGCTTCTGCTGCTGCTGCTGCTGCTGCTGCTGCAGCGGCGGCAGCAGCAGCGGCAGCGTCGCCTCCTGCACAGGAGTGCAATGGGTAAACCCTAAACCCTTGAGGGCCCCCACAACACACTCTGGCACACACCCGATGTCTGCAAAGCTGCTGCTCTGCCTAAACCCTTTTTGGGGGGCCCCCCGGGGCCCCCCTGCAGCAGCAGCAGCAGCAGCAGCAGCAGCGGGGCCCCTGGGGGGCCCCCCTGCTGCTGTGGGGCCCCCAGTCTCGAGGGCTCCCGGGGCAGCTTTTCGAGCCTTCTTGGGGGGCCCCTCTTTGAGGGGGCCCCCCTTCTTCTTTTTAGTTCCTTGGGGAAGATCTGGCGCTGCCATGGCAAACCCTAAACCCTAAACCCTAAACCCTAAACCCTAAACCCCAAACCCTAAACCCTAAACCCCAAACCCTGGATCTCAAGCTGCTGCCTCTGTGGCTTGTTAAATATATCAACAGCTTAAGATCTTCCAGAATCTCTTCTTAATAAAAGCTGCTGTGGGGCCCCGGGGGCCCCCGGGGGCCCCCGGGGGCCCCCCAAGCTTCGCCGAGGCCCCACAGCACTGAAACCTGGGGGGCCCTTCTCCAATTTTGCAGCTTAAATTATCGATTTATTCTATTCATTTAATTAAATTTATTTTAATTATTTATTTTATTTAATTAATTTTATTTTTATTATTTATTTGAGGGTTTAAAAGGCGAATTTGGCGCAACAAAACCCTGCCAACTTGGGTGGGCTGCGTTAGCTATGAACAGCAGCAGCAGCAGCAGCAGCAGCAGCAGCAGCAGCAGCAGCAGCAGCAGCAGCAGCAGCAGCAGCAGCAGCGGCAGCAGCAGCAGCAGCGGCAGCTGGCCTGACATTTTCAATGGGCTGGCGCTGCAGCAAACGTGACACGTCGAGTGAGGGTTTGGACCGGGGTTTTGTTTCGAGGGGTTGAGGGGCTCTAGGGTTTAGGGTTTAGGGTTTGGAGTTCTTTCTGAGGGTTTGGGGTTTAGAGTCCCCCCTGAGGGTTTAGGGTTTAGAGCCTTTCCGTAGTATTTAGGGCCACGAGTTGAAGACTCCAAGAGCCACGGCCAAGGGCTTTTAGACGTTTAGGGTTTAGGGTTTAGGGTTTAGGGTTTAGGGTTTAGGGTTTAGGTTTGCTGCTGCACTGCTGCTGCTGTAGATCGCGAGGCGAACAGGCAGCATTCTGAGGTCCCCACACGCCTGAAGATCAGCAGCTGCTGCTGCAGCTCTGCTGCTGCAGCTCTGCTGCTGCTGCAGCACAACAGCAGCAAAACAAAATGCACTAGGCACTGCAGCAAAAGAAGCAGCAGCAGCGAGTAGCAGCAGCAGCAAGTAGCAGCAGCAGCAAGTAGCAGCAGCAGCAAGTAGCAGCAGCAGCGAGTACAGCAGCAGCAAAACAAAATGCACTAGGCACTGCAGCAAAAGAAGCAGCAGCAGCGAGTAGCAGCAGCAGCAAGTAGCAGCAGCAGCAAGTAGCAGCAGCAGCAAGTAGCAGCAGCAGCGAGTACAGCAGCAGCAAAAGCCGCAGCTAGCCAGATCCAGCCAAGCCCATAATAAGCGCCTCGGACTGCTGCAGTTGCGGCGCTGCTGCTGCTGCTAGTTTTGCTGCTGCTGCTGCTGCTGCTGCTATCACTTGGGGGCCCCTCAGGGGTTCTCTATGGGTCATTTGGGGGCCCTGTAGGGCCTCCTGGGGGCCCCCAAATGCCCCCAAAGTGCCCTTTAGGGGCCCCTTAGGGGACTCAAAGAAAAAGCATTTGGGGGGCCCCCAAAGGGCCTCTTTGGGTACTTTAAAAGGACCCAAAGGGGCCCCTAGAGGGCCCAGGAAAAGCATTTAGGGGGCCCCCTTAGGACACATGGGGGCCCCTAGAGAGCCCGCAGGGTACACCAGGGGCCCTTTCGTCTTGGGGCCCCTTAGGGGACCTTTAGGGGCCCTTTAGTGGCCCTTTAGGGGCCCTTTAGGGGCCCTTTAGGGGCCCTTTAGGGGCCCTTTAGGGGCCCTTTAGGGGCCCTTTAGTGGCCCTTTAGGGGCCCTTTAGGGGCCCTTTAGGGGCCCTTTAGGGGCCCTTTAGGGGCCCTTTAGGGGCCCTTTAGGGGCCCTT
>NW_013655338.1:0-2500 GCF_000499385.1 Eimeria necatrix
GCTGTTGCTGCTGACCTTTTGGGGACTCATTTGCCTTCCAAGTTCCCCAAACACGAGCAGCAAACAAGCCCTAAACCCTAAACCCTAAACCCTAAACCCTGGGCGGCGAAGCAGCAGCGCCTCCCGAAGCGACCGCCTTTGCTGCAGCAGCAGCAGCAGCAGCAGCAGCAGCAGCGGCAGCAGCAGCAGCAGCAGCAGCAGGTTGCTGCGCGTGCGTCTGCAGGTATGCTGCTGCTCTAGCCTCTCTGCCGGTGCCAAGCGAGCTCTCCTTGTGGCTGCGGTCTCATTCCTTTACAAGCTAGGCTGCAGCTAGCAGCAGCAGCAGCAGCAGCAGCAGCAGCAGCAGCTGCAGCAGCAGCAAAAACTGCAGCAGCAGCAGCAGCAAAAGCTGCAGCATTATGCTTGCATGCAGCGTTGCTGCTGCTCCCAAATGCAAACAAACAAAACAAACAAATAAAAGCTTTTCTTCTTTTAAATTCAATTTCTTTAAACTTCAAAACTCATAAGTTTAGAAATGCCCCACAGCAGCAGCCACGGGGGCCCCCAGGGGGCCCCCTGGGGGCCCCCTAGGGGCCCCTTTGGCTGCTGCTGTGGGGCCCCCGGGGGCCCCCTGGGGGCCCCTTTGAGGGCCTCTTGGGGGCCCCTCTGGGGGCCCCATGGCGGCCATTTTGGGGCCCCTTTGGGGGCCTTTTGGGGGCCCTTTTGGGGCCCCTTTGGGGGTTCTTTTGAGGCCCTTTGGGGGCCTTTGGGGGGCCCCCTTGAGGCCCATGGGGGCCCCTAGGGGCCCCCAGGGGGCCCCTGAGGGGCCCCTTTGGGGCCTTCATGATGCCAGTTTGCTGCTGCTGCTTTGTAGTTAGGGTTTAAGAGCTAGGGTTTAGGGTTTAGCAACAGTGCTGCAGCGAGGGTTTGAAGTTGAGGAAGAATACCATGCAGCAGCGCCAACACATTTGAAACCCCCGGGCAACAGCTGCTGCTGCAGCAGCTGTTGCTGCTGCAGCAGCTGTTGCTGCTGCAGCAGCTGTTGCTGCTGCAGCAGCTGTTGCTGCTGCAGAAGCTGTTGCTGCTGGAGCAGCTGTTGCTGCTGCAGCAGCTGTTGCTGCTGCAGCAGCTGTTGCTGCTGGAGCAGCTGTTGCTGCTGCAGCAGCTGTTGCTGCTGGAGCAGCTGTGTCTCACAGCTATTGGCAGCAGCTGTTGCTGCTGCTAATAGCTGTGGCCGCCGTGCGTCTGCTGCTCTTGAGCTCCCTTGGGCCTCTTTGCAGCAGCAGCAGCAGCAGCAGCAGCAGCACCATAGTTGAAGCAAGCAAGTGGAAAGCCCCAACATCTGCTGCAGCGGCGGAGCTCCAGCAGCAAAGACCCTCCGGGGCCCCTTGCCATTCGAACCTTGCTGCTGCTGCTGCTGCTGCTGCTGCTGCTGCTGCTGCTGCTCCTATGGGTGTCTAGGCAGCTGCAGCGGCAGGCAGAAGGTACATGCAGGCTCCACGTACACTCGGGAGGGACTGGCTTGAATTCCCCCTCTGCCGCTGCTGCTGCTGCTGCTGCTGCTGCTGCTGCTGTTGCTTTTGTGGGGTGTTGCAGCGGCTGCAGCTGCTGCTGCAGCGGCTGCAGCTGCTGCTGCAGCGGGGGGCTCCGCAGCGTCTTCAGACCCCCAACAGCTGCGCTTTCACTCTCCTGCTGCTGCTGCTGCGGCCTACTGGTGCCTGCAGCAGCAGCAGCAGCAGCAGCAGCAGCAGACCAGGAGTTAAGGGCCCTTTCTGTCGGCTTCAGCAGCACAGACTTCTGCAGGGGCCCCTTCAGGGGGCCCCCCACTGGGCCCCCGAAGCCCTCCAAGGGGCCCCTACCTCCCCAGATCTGCTGCTGCTGCTGCTGCTGCTGCTGCTGCTGCTGCTGTAGGCTTTCTCCAGAGTGCTGCAGCCCCGTGGGCAAAGGGTCCACACAGAGGCGCCAGTGGCTCCCTTGGCGTGCTGCTGCTGCAGCATCAGCGCCGCCGTCGCCGCCAAACAACCTGCTGCTGCTGCTGCTGCTGCTGCTGCTGCTGCTGCTGCTGCTGCTGCTGCTGGGGTCCATACGCTTTACCAGTGGACCTTCCCGCCGCAGCAGCGGGGGAGCTGCGGCGCCTTCAGGGGTGGCGAATTGGTTTGCTGCTGCTGCTGCTGCTGTCGGGGAGAGGAGAGCTCTCTCTGCTGCTGTTGTTGCTGCCGTTGCTGCTGCTGCTGCTGCTGCTGCTGCTGCGTTGAGGCTGTCGTCGGCATCCGCAGGAGAACCAAAAGTGTTTGTTGCTGCTGTTGCTGCTGTGTCTGGAGTTGCTGCTAGGGGGCCCCTGTTGAGGGGCCCCCCTGAGCGTCTTAAGGGTTTAGGGTCATTCATGGCAAGGGGGCCCCCTGCTGCTGCACTTGAGGCTAGCAGCTGTTCTGCTGCTGCTGCTGCTGCTGCTGCTGCAGGCCGTGCCGCGCTGGCGGCAGCAGCGGCAGCAGCAGCTGCTGCAGCAGGCCTTGGGGTGGCG
>NW_013655338.1:7500-10000 GCF_000499385.1 Eimeria necatrix
CCAGCAGCAGCAGCAGCAGCAGCAGCAGCAGCAGCAATAGATGCGCTTGTTGCTGCAGCGAGTACTGCTGCAGCAAGGCCTGCACGACGCTGCTAGCTGAGAAAATTGCTGCAGATATGTAAACAGCAGCAGCAGGAGCTGCAGCAGCTGCCGTTGCTGCTGCCTGTGCGGCTTGCTGCAGCAGCAGCAGCAGCAGCACAGCAAGTGCTGCTGGGTGCAGCAGCAGCAGCAGCAACAGCAACGCTGGAGAAGGCTTTGTGCACAAGAGCGACTGGCTGCAGCACCCAAACCCTAAACCCTAAACCCTTGCAGCAGATGGCCTTGCGCTCTTCTTTGCTGCTTGAACTAGCTAGCTAGCTGGCTAGCTAGCTAGCTAGCTAGCTGGCTAGCTAGCTGGCTAGCTAGCTAGCTAGCCATCGCTACTCAGCTAGCTAGCTGGCTAGTTAGCTACCTATTTAACTGACTGGCTAGCTATTTGGCTGGCCATCTAGGAAACTACCCAGTTGGCTGGCTAGTTGGCCAGCTAGCTAGCTGTTTGGCTAGCTAGCTAGCCGCCTGGCTAGCTAGCTAGCCAGCTAGCCAGCCATTTGTTTAGCCAGCTGGCTCTTCGGTGGTCTAGATAGGGCTTCTAACATTCTAGGTAGCTTATTCGCTAGCTAACTAGCCACTTGGCTAGCTAGCTAGCCATTTGGCTGGCCAGCTAGCCACTTGGCTAGCTAGCTAGCTAGCCAGCCATTTGACTAGCTAGCTAGCTAGCTACCTAGCTAGCTGGCTAGCTAGCTTAGTTGCTGGCTGCCTGGGCAGCTAGCTGTTCAGCTAGCTAGCTTGCTGCGCAGCTTGCCGCAGCTAGAGAGATGCAGCGAAACGAGGAAGCGAAGTCGAGGCGCAGCAGCAGCAGCAGCAGCAGCAGCAGCTGCTGCTGCTGCTGCTGCTGCTTAGGCGCCAAGCTCCTCCCCGAGGCATGTACGCCGTCGCTAGCTGCTGCGAACTTGGCTAGCTGCTGCAGCTTCAGCTAGCTGCAGCTAGCTCGGCCCAGCTAGCTGCCTGGAGCCAGGTGGCTAGCTAGCTGCTAGCTAGCTGCTGGCCAGCTGCAGCAGCAGCAGCCCAGCTAGCGGCTGCTGCTGCTGCTGCTGCTGCTCTCATTTGGCAGAGGCAGGCAAGTGCAAAGAGTGCGCTCGCCTCGCCCCACACGAAGGGTTTAGTGCTGCGCAGCAGCAGCAGCAGCAACTGCAGCAGCAGCAGCTGCTGCTTCTGCTGCTGCTTCTGCTGCTGTTCAGACCGTGAGGCAGCGTAGACTTTAGTGCACTACAAATTCGTGCTCTATTGCCCCAGAGTTGCCGTTTGCTGCTGCTGCTGCAGCGCTGGGAGGCCGCAGCTGCTGCTGCTGCTGCTGCTGCTGCAGCTGCTGGAGCTAGTGCTGCTGCTGCAGTGGCTGCAGCAGCAAGTACTTGCCAGTTTTTGCGCTGCGCCTCTCAGGCGTCTCACAAAGCTAAAGTTCCTCCGCCTTTGCATTCTGGCCGCGCCGGCCAGCAGCAGCAGCAGCAGCAGCAGCAGCAGCGGCGGCGGCGGCGGCTGCAGCAGCAGCAGCTGCTGCTGCTGCTGCTGCCTCGACAGTCGGCACCGCTAGCAGCGTGCCGCAGCAGTCAGCTGCCAGCAGTATTAAACTGCTGCTGCTAAGACACGAGCGAAACGCAGCAAGGGGCAGCAGCAGCCACGGTTATGGTGTCTGCTGCTGCTGCTGCTGCTGCTGCTGCAGCAGCAGCAGACACCCCGGCAGCAGCAAGAAGCAAACGCTTGGGATTTTCTTGAGTCAAACTCTACTAGCCCCGGGAGCTAAATAAACGACGCCTGCTGCTGCTGCTGCTGCTGCTGCTGCTGCTCACCCCGCCGCTGCTGCCTGTGCTCCTGCCGCTGCCGCTGCTGCTGCTGCTGCTGCTGCTGCTGCCACACTGTCTATAAACTCCCAACTGCGGTGTCGTTTGGCCTAATTGCAGCAAATGCGAATTGAGTCGTTTGGCGGGGGCTCTACTCAGTGCTCTGCCGTCGATGCTGTTCTGCAGCGGCAGCAGCAGCAGCGGCTGCTGCTGCTGCTGCTGCTGCTGCTGCTGCTGCACGGTAAACTACTCATACGGCTACCGCGCGGGCTCCATGTTTAGAAATAAAATGAGACACTAATTAAAATCAAATTCAGACAGGCAGCAATTCGCCGGCAGCAGAAGCTGCTGCCGTCGCGGTGCTGTCGCTGCTGCTGCTGCAGCATTGCAGTAGCAACAGCAGCAGCAGCAGCTGCTGCTGCTGCTGCTGCTGCTGCCACAGCGAGCTGCGGTGGGCGCACAGCAGAGCTTTCCGGGAGAGCGCTGGATTTAGTTCACTTCTAATTGCAAAATGCTGCAAAAACAAAAAGAATTAAGGGAACATTAGCCTCGAACCAGGCACATGCGTTGTCCCTAGGCTGCAGCAGCAGCAGCAGCAGCAGCAGCAGCAGCAGCAGCAGCGCAGC
>NW_013655338.1:14632-17132 GCF_000499385.1 Eimeria necatrix
GTGCGCTGTTGCTGCTTTTGCTGCGGGTGCTGCTGCTGCGTGTTGCTTCTGCTTGCTTTGCGGGTGCTTGTTGTTGGCGTCGCTTCAACCACTGCTGCTGCTACTGCTGCTGCTGCTGCTGTTGCTGCTGCTGCTGCTGCTGCTGGAGCTGTCTAGGAGAGCGTGCGAGCCTGCTGCTGTCGAGTGTTGCATGTGTCTGCTGCTGCTGCTGCTGCTGCTGGTCCTTGCCGTTGCTGGAAGCCTGCCCATTTTGCTGCTGCGGTTGCGGCGGTCCACCGCCTGCTCATGCTGCTGCTGCTGCTGCTGCTGCTGCTGCTGTTTGCTGCAGATATATTTGCATGTGGCCGTGCAAAACGGCAAAGAAGCAGCGGAGACGTGGCTGCGCCGCTTTCTAGAGGGGCAAGAGACCTTGCCTGCTGAGTTGCTGCGGAGGCTCCAGCAGCAGCAGCAGCAGCAGCAGCAGCAGCAGCAGCAACTCGCTGGTGCGTCCTTGCACCCCAGGCTGCAGCAGCAGCAGCAGCAGCAGCGCGTCCGATCTGGTGCTGTTGGCGTCGTCAACACGTAATCTGGCTCAGCCGCTGCAGTAGCAGCGGCAGCAGCAGCAGCTGCAGCAGCCGCAGTGGCTGGAGCAGCAGCAGTGGCTGCTGCAGCAGCCGCTGCTGCTGCCTCTGCAGCAGCAGCTGCCCGAAATGTATTTCTTTGGTGAGAAGCTTTCCTATGGAATAGCGGGGCCTCCCAAACACCCCCCTCCGTCCTAATGCAATTTGGTGTACTTGTGGCTGCTGCCGCTGCAGCAGCTGCTGCTGCTGCAGCAGCACGTGGTGCCGCAGCGCGAGCAGCAGCAGCAGCAGCAGCAGCAGCTGGGATTGGCCTTGCTTGTGATTTACGGCATGCATTGTGCACAGTGTGGTGTCATCCGCCCCTTGTTTAAAACAGTCAAGTCAGCGACGCCGGCAGCAGGCGCAGCAGCAGCAGCAAGCGCAGCAGCAGCAGCAGCAGCAGCAGCAGAGGCAATGCCAGTGGCAGCAGCAGGAGCCGCTGTATCTGTTGTTCGAGCACTTGGGACCTGCTGGGGTTCCGTGTGCTGCCTCCTCTGCAGCGCTGCTGCATGCCTCTGCTGCTGCAGCAGCCGCAGCAGCAGCAGCAGCAGCAGCAGCAGCAGCAGCAGCAGCCGACGCCTTGGGGTGTCTGGCGAGACAGGGATTGCGGCGTTTCTGAGCGTCCAGTTGACAGTGTGGCTCCGAACTGAATGAAATGAATTAGAGGAGATTTAGAGCAATTTGCAGCTTCAAAACAAATAAAATGATTAATTTAATCATTTAAATGCATTTAAACAATTAAAAATAGTTAATTTAATTGTTTTAATCCATTTTAACTGTCAAAAATAAACCAAATAGGGCTGCTGTAGCCAAACCAGAAACGCTGAACCCGCAAACTCATGCAGCAGCAGCAGCAGCAGCAGCAGCAGCAGCAGCACGAGAGAGCCCTGCAGCAGCAGCACGGGAGAACTCCGCAGCAGCAGCAGCACGAGAGAGCCCCGCAGCAGCAGCAAAAAGCGAAAGCTAAATTAGATTCTAATTTGTTAGCTTTTAAGCCCTAAAGAAGGAAGCAAAATGGATGCTGCTGCTGCTGCTGCCGCTGCTGCTGCCGCTGCTGCTGCTGCTGCAGCAGTGCAGCAGAAGACGCAGCACGGCGAGTGAAAGAAGTAAAATTGTGAATTTTGTAAATGGAAATAAATTTAAAATAAAATAATAAAATTAAATAAGTTTAAATGTCAAATATAAGTGGAAAGACTAGGGCAGCAGCAAAAGAAACGAAAATAAATAATTTGAACTTCGGGAGCTGCAGCACGGCGCTGCTGCTGCTGCTGGGAGGCGCAGCAGCAGCAAGATGCTCAGCTGCTTCCACCGCAGCAGCAGCAGCGGCTGCTGCTGGGAGTCACAGCAACAGCAAGACGCCCAGCTGCTTCCACCGCAGCAGCAGCAGCGGCTGCTGCTGCGAGGCGCAGCAGCAGCAAGATGCCCAGCTGCTGCCAATGCAGCAGCAGCAGCAGCAGCTGCTGCTGCTGCTGCAGCAGCTGCTGCTGCTGCTGGCATTTAGCACTTGCAGGCGATTTTACGCCTAATGTCGACGCAGCCGCTGACACGCTGGGCGGGTCTAGGGCCTGCAGCAGCAGCAGCAGGTGCTGCTGCTGCTGCTGCTGCTGCTGCTTCTGCTGCTGTTGCTGCTGCAGCTTGCAGCGGCCTCACAGTGTAGAAGCTGCGGCTGGGCGCCAGCCGCCACACCTGGTGGCCTGCGGTGTAAGCTCTTGTTGCTGCTGCTGCTGCTGCTGCTGCTGCTGCTGCACTAAAGGGGGCCCCTGAGGCCCTCCGGCGCAGGGGTTTATCAGAAAAAAAGCAGCACCTATTTTCTCTGCAGCAGCTGCTGCAGTCCTTGCTGCTGCTGCTGCTGCTGCTGCTGCTCACTGGCTTGAGGCTGCTGTGCAGCAGCAGGGGCGAAA
>NW_013655338.1:19632-35367 GCF_000499385.1 Eimeria necatrix
AGCAAAGTTTTCGAAACGCAGAAAAGACAGACAAGTGCTGCTGCAGCAAGAGGCTCGCGGGCGAAACGCGGAAGCCGAAAAAGAGGAATCCGCGGCGGATTTGGCTCCTTTTTTCTTCCTTTTCTTTTCTTTTTGCGGAAAATAAACAAAAAAACAAAAAATAAATGAATTTAATTGCCAATTTGCTGCTTCAGCACAGATTTGCTGCTGCGTTCTGCAGCAGCAGGCAGCCCGACGGCGCCTCGCGCTCGCGCGCGCCGCAGCAGCTGCAAATTCCCTTCTTTGCGGAACTAGGCCTTCAAAAGGAACAGAAAAAGGCCAAAAAGGGAAGTAATCCTCAAATTCTAAACCCTAAACCCTAAACTCTAAACCCTAAACCCTAAACCCTAAACCCTAGGCCCTAGCGCAGCAGCGCAGACGGCTCTGGTAGCGATGCTGCCGACCACTGGTGCAGCGGCTGCCGGCGCTGCGGCGCCAGTTTTCCCTTTTTGTTCTTTTTTCGCCGAATTAAAGAACTAAATTGAAAATAATTATTAAAAATAAAACCAATTTGCAAAAGGGAATTTTAATTCGCGTTTTTGGCGGCTCAAAAGGCCTTTTCGCTCGAAGATCGACGCAGCAGATCCGCCGCAGCTGCCGCCGAAGAAAGCCTCGAGACCCGCCGCAGCAGTCTTGTTCTTCGAGAAAGCCTTTTAATTCAGTTTAAGAAATCCGTTTTAAATTAAAAGAAATGAATTTAATGAAAAGAAATATATTTTAATGCAAATAGACAATTATATCTTTCAAAGAAGCAGCCGGCGTGCTGGTGCAGCTGCTGCTGCGCCTGCGCAAAACTTGAACAGAAAGCTGCTGCTGGCAGATCTTCACGCTTTTTAAACGATCTCGCGATTATTAAATTCAATTTTAATTTCTTTTTATTTTCCGCTTTTTTTTAATTCAAAAGAACCGCAAAAAACGCATTATCGAGCACTTCGACGCAGCACAACTCGCGCGGTGTCTGTTGTGCAAGTTCAACTTGTACAGCGCCTCTACTGAGGAAAATAAAAGAAAAGATGTCTATTAAATGCTTTTTAAATGAAATAAACGTTTAAAATAATTTAAAAATTAAAAAAAAAAGGAAAAAAAAGAAAAAAAAGGGGAAAAAACGATTAAAACACCTTTTGTATGAATATATTTGCGCATGCGTCTTGGAATGAAATTCAACTTTTGGCCTGCAGCCAAAAGTTGAATTTCGGCTTTTCGCAGTTTTGTTTTGTCTTTATTTAATTCTTTTAATTATAAATGTATAAAAATAAATTTATTTTAATATTAAATTCATATAATTGTTTTTATATGTTTTTAATTTATTCTTTAATCCCGTTTGTCTGCAAATTTTAATGGGTTTAGGGTTTAGGGTTTAGGGTTTAGGGTTTAGGGTTTGGGCTTGCAGCACCTCGCTGGTTAAGACTGCCGTCTTAAGCCTCTGCAACGCTCAACGAGGTGATGCAAGCCCTTTGCCTAAACCCTAAACCCTAAACCCTAAACCCTAAACCCTAAACCCTAAACCCTAAACCCTAAACCCTAAACCCTAAACCTTAAACCATAAACCCTGAGCAGCACTAAACCCTACATGGAGAACTGCAGCCCTTAAAACTATTTGTGTTGAACCCTCGTGCCTAAGGCGGGGCCTGCAGCGGGAAACCCTAAACGTTAAACCCTAAACCCTAAACCCTAAACCATAATTTCCAACTTTTCGTTGTTTGAGGAAAAAAGAAGATTTTGCAATTCGCTTCTTTTAATATTTCGTTTCTAATTTTATTTTACTTTTCTAATTTAGCTGAGCCATTTATTAAGCACTTCTTTCCCCCATTTTCCCCTTTGCAGCACGGGCCAAGTTCAAGTCCCAAGGCTTGCTGCAGCAAAATGTACATTTTGCTGCAGCAAAATGCGCCATTTTGCAGAACGAAGAAGCAGCAACGAATTATTTTTTAAAATAATGCAAACCAAACAATAAAACGAATGCGAATTACGAATTAAAAGCGGGTTTCCACTTTTTCGAGTTTCGAAGCTGCGAGCAGCGCTGGGGTGTACAGACACCTCGCAGCCGCCGGAGCGCATCCGCCGGCACTCCGGAAGCGGAAAAGAGTGAAAATAAACGCGAAGAGGAAATCAGAATAAATTAATTTGCAATTTTCTTTATTTTGAATTGTTCAAAGTGCGAAATGTCGGAAAGAACTGCTGCTTCCCCGGGGGTTTCGCCGCTGCTCAGCAGCAGCCAGCCTTCGGAGGGCTCGGAAAGCAGCGCGTTTGTGGCGGAAAAAGCGGAAAAAGAAGAAAAAAAAGAAATCAGAAAATCAAATTTGCAAAATGCAAATTTAATTCCGCATTTTGAAATCCAAAAAGTCGATATTTCCTCCGCTTTCCAGTGAGCCTCTTCCTGCAGCTTTCCCGACAGCCCAAGTCCACGCCCGCAGACTCAACGTCGAGGAAGAATGCATGCGTTACTTCGCAGCTCTTTCCGACAATATTCACGAAGTAAAACAAAATTAAATTAAATAAATTAAATTAAATAAATTAAATTAAATTAAATTAAATTAATTAAATTAAATTTAATTTAATTTAATTTAATTAAAAGAAATTAAAAGAAATTCAAAAAGTTCAAAATTTCCAACTGCAGGCCGCGCTGCGCACTGTGAAGTCTCTTGCAAAGAGGAAAGTTGCATTTCAAGACGAAGACGTTCACGAGGGCATCAAAGTGAGATCTTCATTTTAATTAATTAATTAAATTAATTAATTAATTAATTAATTAACTAATTAATTAATTAATTAATTAATTAATTAATTAATTAAATAATTAATTGATTAAATTAACTAATTAACTAATTAATTAATTAGTTAATTTAATTAATTAAAACAATTAGAATAATTAATTAATTCTTTTAATTAATTAAACTAATTTAATTAATTAATTAATTAATTAATTAATTAATTAATTAAATGATTTAATTTGATTTGATTTGATTTGTTTCAGAAACTGAAAAAAGAACTGCAAATGCGGCGCGCGGAAATCGCGGCGGAATTCAACTGCGCAGGTGCTCGGGTGTCTGTACACCTCAAAGTAGCTTCGCTCATGGCTTTTTCAGGCCGCAAAATGCGGGAGCAGAAAAATCATTTAAATGAATTTTCAAAAAGAATAAAAGAAAAGGTATTTGATTTAAAACAAGTCCAAAGCTGCAGCAAAAACGCATGCAATCCACTGCAGCAGCAGCAGTACAAAGAACAAACTGCTGCTCTTTTTGCTGCTCTTGACCGAAAGATTGAAATCCATTTTAAGAAATTAAAAGAAGAAATTAAACCTCCCCAACAAAGAAAAGCTCCGCTGCAGCAGCCCCCTGCTGCTGCTGCTGCTGCTGCTGCTGCTGCAGCGCCTGCAGCAGCAGCAGCAGCAGCACACTGCCGCGGTCGAGGACGGCCTGCAGCGCCGAAGAGGCTCTGAACTGCAGCTTTTATTTCTTTTGAATTTCAAAAAACTTTTAATTAAAAAGTTTTTATTTTATTTTAATTTTAATTAAAGTTAAAATTAAAATTAATTTTAAATTAAATTTAAATTAAAAGTCAATTTTTATCTCTTCAATTAAAACAAAAAGATTAAAAGCAAATTCGGGCTTTTCGTGGCTGCTGCTAAGACACTTTGGCCGAACATTAAATGAAATAGGTTCTAATTAAGGGTTTAGGGTTTAGGGTTTAGAGTTTAGGGTTTAGGGTTTAGGGTTTAGGGTTTAGGGTTTAGGGTTTAGGGTTTAGGGTTCAGGGTTTGGGGTTTAGGGTTTGGGGTTTTTATTTATCTTTTGAAATTTGCAAAAACAGAAAATGCGGCCTCGCGGTGTATGCACAGCTCCTCCTGGCGTGGCCTCTTGAAGTTGAAAATAAATAAAATATTTAATTTATAATTTTAAATTTGAACAATTCAAATTAAATTAACTAAATTAAATTAAATTAAATTAAATTAAATTAATTAAATTAAATTAATTAAAATAAAATAAATTGAAAAAGATTTGAATTGGCGTTTTGGGGTGTATGGTCACCTCTTGCGATCTTTGAAATTGAAATGCGGAATTTGAAGTTTGAAATTCACTTTTGAATTTATTTATTTTATTTTTAATTTAATTTTAATTTTAATTTCATTTATTTCATTTTAATTTCAATTTCTTTTTAATTTCTTTTTAATTTCATTTCTTCGAGACAGCTGCATGCATGCGCTGCGCAGCAAGGCCCCAGCTCTGCTGCAGCAGCAAAAAGGGGAGAAATAAAAGCGAAGTTAAACCAAATTAAATAAATAAATAAATAAATAATAAATAAATAAATAAATAAATAAATAAATAAATAATAAATAAATATATATATTTCAGAACTAAATGCAACTTGCAGCTTTTGCTGCATTCAAATCTTCTTCTGATCAAATCTACGCTAAGACTTGTAAAGTAAGCAGCACTTTAATTCAAAAACTTTTATTTCTTTTTTTTTAATTTATTTTAAACTTCAGAGCCTTGAGTTGAATCCAGGCAAGCTGCAGCTCATTTAGGGTTTAGGGTTTAGGGTTTAGGGTTTAGGGTTTAGGGTTTGGGGGCTAGGGTTTACGGCTCCGCTGTGTGCGCAGCTGCTGCTGCTGCGCAGCAGCAGCAGCTGCTGCTGCTGCTGCTGCTTCAGGGCAACATAAGCAGCTTTTTGAACTAGGAGGAAATCCCGGGGAAAACAAAAGTCTTAAAACAAAGTTGCAATTCAAATAAGGCAAAAAAGGCAGCAGCAGCAGCAGCAGCAGCAGCAGCAGCAGCAGCACCTGCTGCTGCTGCTGCTGCAGCAGCAGCAGCAGAAAATGTGGTTTCTTGAGGTGTATCGACGGAGGGAGGAAGTTCGCCTGGAGTATTTGGCGCAGCTGAGGTGTACAGACAGCTCGCACTGCCTTGTTGCATTTAATTGCAACTAAAATAAATAAAAAAGTTCATTAAAATTACAAAATAATAATTGTTTTAATTTTATTTATTAAAATAATTAATTTTATTTATTTGTAAATCGAAAAGACGCAAAAAAGACTTCAAACAGCAAAAGCTGCGCATACACCTGAAAGGAGCTGCACGTACACCCGAAGTGCAGCAAAAGGAAAACAAAAAAAAGAAAATAAAAAAAATTAAAAAATAAAATCAGCAGCAAATTAAACATTTAAAAGAATTAATCTAATCCGAAGCTGTTCTTTTAGTTGGCCTGCTGCTGCTGCTGCTGCTGCTGCTGTTGCTGCTGCTGCTGCTGCTGCTGCTGCTGCAGAGAAAAAGCTGCAAAGTTTGAACAGGAAGAAAAGGCTGCTGTGAAGCTGCAGGCGTTTTTTCGATATTATTTGCAGAGACAAAAATATAAGAGAATTAAGTGGGTTTACAAAGTGCTGCTGCTGCTGCCTTGCTGCTGCTGCTGCCTTGCTGCTGCTGCTGCCTTGCTGCTGCTGCTGCGGCTTTGTTGCTGTTGCTGCGGCATTGCTGCTGCTGCTGCTGTTGTAGTGCTGCTGCTGTTGTTGTCTCGCTGCTGCTGCTGCTTCGCTGCTGCTGCTGCTTCCGCTCGCCGGCGGATATTTGCTGCTGCTGCTCTTCCGCCACAAATGTATAGGCCAGCACCTTATAAACTAAACCCTAAACCCTAAACCCTAGACCCTAGGCCGTAAACCCTAAACCCTAAACCCTAAACCCTAAACCCTAAACCCTTTGTTTGCAGGAAAAGCTCCCAAGTGATCCAACGAGCTTTTAGGGGCCACGTCGCTAGAGAAGCAGCAAAGCGGCAGCAGCAGCAGCAGCAGCAGCGGAAGCTGCTCGCGCTGCTGTCTTGCGCTGCTGTTGTCATCCAGAGGCAGTAATACATGCAGCAGCAGCAGCAGCAGCAGCAGCAGCAGCAGCAGCAGCAGCAGCAGCAGCAGCGCATTTGGAGCGCAACAAAAGCAGCAGCCGCTCTTTCAACGCAGCTGATGCAAAACAAACAAAGAAGCAAACCAATAAATAAATAATTAAATTGATTAATTAATTAATTAATTAATTAATTAATTAATTAATTAATTAATTAATTAATTAATTAATTATAATATTTATTTATTTATTTATTTATTTATTTGCTGCTTCCAGCTTCAGAGGCTACAGCTGCAGGAAGAAAGTGCTGGATATGGCGGCCCGCCGCCGCTTCATGGAGAGCCTTGCTGCAGCAGTGAGCAGCAGCAGCAGCAGCAGCAGCAGCAGCAAATAAATAAATAAATAAATAAATAAATAAATAAATAAATAAATAAATAAATAAATAAATAAATAATAAAAGATAGTAAATTAAGGGAAGTTAAAAGATGCATTTATTGCCATTCGTTTTTTGTTTTCGAAGTTGCACTCTTTTGCTGCTGCTGCATTTAAATTTATTTATTTTTATTTTATTTATTTATTTATTTATTTATTTATTTTTATTTTGTTTATTTACTTATTTTTATCGGTTTTAATTCTTTATTATCTTTTTGGAATTTTTCTTTTTTTCATTTTTATTTTATTTATTTGTTTTGCTGCTGCATTCTCCAGCGTTGTCGCGGTGTATGTGCACCTGCTGCTGCTGCTGCTGCTGCTGCAGCAGCAGCTGCTGCTGCTGCTGCTGTTGCTGCAGCTGTTGCTGCTGCTGCCGAGGCTGCTGCTGCTGCTGCGTATGTCTTTTCAGGCTGCATCGATGCAGCAAACACTCACAGAGACGCAGCAGCAAACTGCAAATGAGAGACAAGTACCTTTTGACGTTGCTGCTGCTGCTGCTGCAGTTGCTGTTGCTGCTGCTGCAGCTGTTGCTGTTGCTGCTGTTGCTGCTGCTTGCTGCATGCCTTCTGCTTCCTATTTGTTTGCTTTTGTGTTCCCTTTCTCTCTGTACTGCCCTATATTTTTAATATTTCTGCGTTCGCTGCTGCTGCTGCTGCTGCTGCTGCTGTTGCTGCAGCTACAGGAAGCAGCAACCCTAGCTGCTCGCTTTGCTGCTGCTGCTCAGCGGCAGCACCACCTGCTCTCCACACAAGCAATTCCTGGTGCGTTGCTGCAGCAGCAACAGAACCAGCAGCTGCTGCTGCTTCTCGTTGTGCTGCTGCCGCTTTATTGCCTGCTGCAGCTGCTGCTGCTGCTGCTGCTGCTGCTGCTGCAGGTGTTTACGTGAGGCGCCCCAAAATTGATGCCTGTGCATACCGCCGCGAGACGCGTCTGCAGCAAGTGCCTTCTGCTGCTGCTGTGGCAGCAGCAGCAGCAGCAGCAGCAGCAAAGCGGCAGTTGAGCCCGCGGCGGGTGCTTGGCGTAGAAGTCGATTTGCTGCTGCAGAAGCCCTCTGCTGCTGCTGCTGCAGCGCAGCAGCTCGCAGCAGCAAAGGGAGCAGCAGCACTTGTTCAGGAACTGAAGCAAGCCAATGCGCTGCTGTCTCTCCGAGCCCCGAATCAGCAGCAGCAGCAGCAGCAGCTGCAGCAGCAGCAGCAGCAGGCGCTGCAGCAGCAGCTGCGCAGCAGCACCACGAGGGGCAATCATGAAGAAGCGGCAGAGCCAGGGAAAAAAAGATAAACAAAAATTTTAAATGTAATTAAATTTAAAATTAAAAATAACAAAAGATAAATACAAAATAAATAATTCATTTAGCTTTATTGAAAAGAAATAAAAGAAGCACTGCAGTTCCAACATGAACCGCAAACTAGGGCAGCAGCAGCAGCAGCAGCAGCGGAAGCAGCAGCAGCAGCAACAGCAGCAGCAGCCGTAGCAGCAACAGCAGGATCCTACGTCATTGCTGTAGCTCGAACACCAGCAGAAGCAGCAGCAGCAGCAACAGCAGCAGCGGCTGCCGTAGTATCCGTGGGCAGCAGCAGCAGCAACAGCAGCTGCCGTAGTATCCGTGGGCAGCAGCAGCAGCAGCAACAGCAGCAGCAGCAACAGCAGCAGCAGCAACAGCAATTTGCTAAGACAAATAGAGGGAGCTTAAAGTCGGTAGAGAAACACCCGAGAGCCCTTGCAGCTCTTGCTGCGCTCTGGCAGCAACTGCTGCAGCAGCAAGACAGACACAAGCTGCTGCTGCTGCTGCTGCTGCTGCTGCTGCTGCTACTCGGGTGCAGAGGCAATCGCCTCCTTCTTGCAGCAAATAAAGTTCCCAACCGCAGCAGCAGCAGCAGCGAGACTGCTCTGCTCCTCTTGCTGCTGCTGCTGCTGCTGCTGCTCTGCTGCTGCTGCTGCTGCTGCTGCTGTGTTACTGCTCCTCCTGGTCATCGCTGATGGGGGAGACCTCTGTGGGGTCAATTGGCTGCGCAGCAGATTGCTGCAGCAGCTGCTGCAGCGACGCAAGAGTCTCGCGCTGCTGCGGCGACAGCACATCCTGCTGCTGCTGCTGCTGCTGCTGCTCTTGAGGCACTGCGGCCTCCAGCTGTTGCTGCTGCAGTTGCTGCTGCAGTTGCTGCTGCAGATGCTGCTGTTCTGGAGGAGCTGCTGTCTCCAGCTGCTGCAACAGCGGCCCTTCTTGCAAGTTGTGCAAAACGGGGCATCCTTGCTGCTCGTGCTGCTGCTGCTGCTGCTGCTGCTGCTGCTGTAGCTCCAGCTGCTGGTGCTCCTGCTGCTGCTGGAGTGTATCAATTGCTGCAGCAGCACATGCAACGTCCTCTGCTGCGTCTTGCTGCATCGGCTGCAGGTCCTGCTGCTGCCCTTCCTGCAAGTCTTGCTGCTGCTGCAGTGCTTGCTGCTGCTGCAGTAATTGCTGCTGCTGCAATGCTTGCTGCTGCTGCTGCAGCGCTTGCTGCTGCTGCTGCTGCAGCGCTTGTTGCTCCTGCAACGCCTGCTGCTCCTGCAGCGCTTGCTGCTGCTCCTGCAGCTCTTGCTGCTGCTCCTGCAGCTCTTGCTGCTGCTGCAACGCTTGCTGCTGCAGCTGCTCATCTAGTGCTAATTGACTTTCCATTTCGCGCCGCTCAGCCTCCTCTGCTGCTGCTGCAGCAGTTGCTGCTGCAGCGCAGACTGCAGCAGCAACTGCTGCTGGCCTGATTCCTAGAGTTTCCTGCTCTTGCTGCTGCTGTTGCTGCTGCTGCTGTTCCATCTGGGCCTGAAGCACTTCTTTGTGCCCCTCAGCTCTTTGAGCGCTCTCTGCCTGCTGCAGCTCCTGACCCCTCCCCTGCTGCTGCTGCTGCTGCTGCTGCTGCTGCTGCTGCTGCTGCCGTGTGCGCTGCCTGCGCTGCGGCAGCGCAGCAGATGCTGCGTTGAAATGACTCTTGCGGCGGTGGTGAGGAGTGAAGAGAAAAGCTGACAAAGGCACAAACCTGCAGCAGCAGCAGCAGCAGCAGCAGCAGCAGCAGCAGCAAGGTGGAGGAATGTGCAGCAGCAGCAGCAGCAACAGCAGGGTAGAGAGGGTCCAGCAGCGGCAGCAAGCTTGAGGCCGGAACAGCAGCAGCACGCGTTGAGTTCAGTGCAGCAGCAGCAGCAGAGACGCGACGCAGCAGCAGCTATACATGCAAGCAGCAACAGCAGCAGCAGCAGCAGCAGTTCTTGCTGCTGCTGCTACCAGGCCAAAAAGAAAAAAGGAAAAAGAGATAAGAAATATGCTGCAGCAGCACACCTAAATTGCTGCTGCTGCTGCAGCTGCAGCAGCAGCTCAGGCGTTACGTGAGTTTTGTGCAGATCTGCTGCAGACGGCTGCGCCACAACTTCATAAAGCTGCTGCTGCTGCTGCTGCTGCTGCTGCTGCTGCTGCTGCTGCTGCTGCTGCTGGCGGCTTGTGGCTCCACTGTGGGGTCTCCAGGCAGTCTCCAGCTCGTCTTTGTCAGCTTCTGCTGCTGCTGCTGCTGCTGCTGCTGCTGCTGCTGCTTGCTGTTGCTGCTCGCCCAGCGGCCCGCTGCCGCTGCCGCTGTCGCCGTGGCTTCCATCCGCGCTGCTGCTGCTGCTGCTGCTGCTGCTGCTGCTGCTGCTGCTGCTGCACTTGGCGAAGAAGCGCTGGACGGGAGGCAGCAAAAAGAAAAGATCTTCTTCAAAGAAATAAGTCCCTAAAAGATGAGAAGGCGACAGCAGCGGGGGCCTTATGGGCTGGCCTTCTGCTGCTTCTGCGCTGCAGCTTGCTGCAGCAGCAGCAGGAGCAGCAAAAGGCAGCGGCAGCCGCAGCCGCAGCAGTGAGAGGGCCCCCAGCCATGTTGCTGCTGTTGCTCGCCGAGGCCCTGCTGCTGCTGCTGCTGTTGCTGCTGCTGCTGCAGTGCTGCTGCGGCTGCTCAGACAGACGCAGCGCGGGCCCTCGGAAGCTGGCGGCGTGCTGCTGCTGTCGCAGCAGCAGCAGCCCTTGCTGCTGCTGCAGCTGCTGAGGGCCTCAGCCCCAGCTATGCAGTGCAGCAGCTGCAGCAGCACATGATTTACTAAGCAGCAAACATAACTCAAGTCCCGCTGCAGCAGCGAAGCAGACACCTGCAGCGGATACAAGCCGAAGTAGGCCGTGGGCAGCGCCACCTCGCAAGGCTCCTCGCTGCTGCTGCTGCTGCTGCTGCTGCTGCTGCTGCTGCTGCTGCTGCTGCTGCTGCTGCTGCTGCTGCTGACTGGCTGCGCTGCGGCGACGCACGACCCCCAGGAAGCCGTTACGGGCAGCAGCACCCCGTGCTCAGCAGCAGCAGCAGCAGCTGCTGCTGCTTGAGACTCGCCGTCCGTTAAAGATGCTGCTGCTGCCCCAGCAACGCCGCTGCTGCTGCTGCTGCTGCTGCTGCGGTGGCAGCCAATAGCAACAGCACTCAGGGCCCGCAAGACTGCCGCAGCATCCATGCACCTCGGCAGCAGCAGCCAGCCTGCAGCAGCAAGTCAAAGCAGCAGCAAATTAAGCACCAGCAGCAGCAGCAGGGTAAACAGCAGCAGCAGCACGCCACTAGCAGCAGCAACCAATGACGCGATATGGCTATCGTCAAAAAGAATACTGACTGCAGCAACACCAGCCAGCAGCAGCAGCAGCAGCAGCAGCAGCAGCAGCAGCACACCATCTCCTCTCGCTCTGGCTGTCTCTGCGAACTCGAATAGCTGCCAGCCGCACAACTGCTGCTGCAGCGCAGCAGCAGCAGCTTCTCCCCAGTGGGCCTTCTGCAGCAAAAGACAGCAAGCAGACACATCTGCGCAATAGCAGCCTGCTGCTGCTGCAGCAGCCTGCTACTGCTGCAGCAGCAGCTACTGCTGCAGCAGCAGTAGCTGCTGCTGCAGCAGCAGCTGCTGAAAGGCAACGGGCAGGATACAGCAGCAGCTGCGCTAGCGACAGCAGCAGCCCCCGCAAAGACAGCAGCAGCAGCAGCAGCAGCAGCAGCAGCAGCAGCAGCAGCAAGAAGCGCGTACCGCGAATGAGGCTAAGAAGGCATCTAGCTGCGCCAGCAAATGAGCAGCCAAGGCGTTGGGAAGGTGCAGCACCCGCAGCAAGTGGCTGGCAGCAAATATTTCTTCCCGCGGCGACTCAGCAGCAGCAGCAGCAGCAGCAGCAGGAGCAGCAGCAGGAGCAGCAGGCAGCGCAAACTGCCCTGGGAAGGCGAACCCCTCGTAGCTCAGCCACTCAGAAGGGTAGAAACCCCTCGCTGCAGCAGCAGCAGCAGCATGCAGCAGCAGCAGCAGCATGCAGCAGCAGCATGCAGCAGCAGCAACGTGCAGCAGCAGCAGCATGCAGCAGCAGCAGCAGCAACGCTGCAGCTGCCAAATACAAAATAGCCGAATAACAACTAAAACGAATAACTAAAATATAATTATAAATAATAAATAAAAAACAAACTGCTGCTGCTGCTGCAGACTAACCTGACTCCCGCTGCAGCAGCCGCTGCAGTGCTGCTGCCGTAGCAGCAGCAGGAGCAGCACCAGCATGTTTTGCTGCTCGCGACAAAAAGGCAGCCCACGGGAACCACTCTGTCTCTTCCTGAAGGACAAATAATAAATAAAAATAATTAATTAATTAATTAATTAATTAATTAATTAATTAATTAATTAATTAATTTGCTGCAGGGGATGCGCTGCACCTGCAGCAGTCACTGTGCTGAAGGGAGCTGCAGCAGCAGCAGGAGCAGCGGCAAACGGAGCAGCAGCAGCAAACGAAGCAGCAAGGGCTGCAGCAGCAGCAGCAGCAGCAGCAGCAGCAGCAGCAGCAGCAGCAGCAGCAAGCCGCACTCCTTGAGATGGCAAGATTTCGTAGTTAACAGACACGTCTGCTTCCGCCTCTTCAGCCACATCTCCTGCTGCTGCTACTGCAGCAGCAGCAGCAGCTGCTGCTGCAGCCTCTTCTGCTGCGGCGTTGCCGCTGTCATTGCTGCTGCTGCTGCTGCTGCTCTGCTCGTTTCTAGAGCTGTCCACGGAAGCTTCTGCTGCAGCAGCAGGTGCACCGCCTGCTGCTGCGGGCAGCGCTGCTTCTGCTGCTGCTGCTGCTGCTGCTGCAGCAGAGTCCTCCTCAGAAAGAGAAGTTGCTTCCTGAATAACGAGCTGCTGCAGCGCAGCAGGGGGCAGGCTGAAGTAGAGGTGCTGCAGCAGCACAACACGCAGCCACACACACGGAACTAGACGCAGCCCCGCAGCAGCAGCAGCAGCAGCAGCAGCAACAGCAGCAGCAGCAACAGCAGCAGCAGGGTGTACCTTGCTGCCAGCGAGGAGACTGTAGCCATTCCTTGCTGCTGCAGCAGCAGCAACAGGAGGCAGCAGCGCCCCCCCGTTGGGTAGGATCAACCCTGCTGCGTCAACAGCAGCCACGAGCCCCTTCGTGTCTGCTGCTGCTGCTGCTGCTGCTGCTGCTGCTGCTGCTGCTGCTGCAGACTCCTGCTGCACCGGCTGCTCCAAAGAGGCCTCGAGGGCGTCGCGGCTGAGCGCGGCGCAGAGCCCCTCGCCCCAGTCTAGAGAAGCAGCAGACTCCCTGCAGCAGCAGCAGCAGCAGCAGCAGCAGCAGCAGCAACGCCGGCAGG
This sequence comes from Eimeria necatrix, assembly GCF_000499385.1. NCBI lineage: Eukaryota > Apicomplexa > Conoidasida > Eucoccidiorida > Eimeriidae > Eimeria > Eimeria necatrix. The sequence continues at coordinate 32,558 of NW_013655338.1, forward strand.
TGCAGCAGCAGCAGGTGCTGCAGCACTTGAAACGGCAGCAGCACGAACTGCCTTGCTACCGGCGCCACAAGAAAAGCTTCGCGCTGCAAACTATTCCAACTGTCTAAAACCCTAAACCCTAAACCCTAAACCCTAAACCCTAAACCCTAAACCCTAAACCCTACTTACACACTGCGTGCGCAGAGCCGCAGCTGCCCTTCTGGCCACAGCAGCAAATGGAGCTGCACACATCTTTCGCCCTTTGGCTTCCGATCCGTTGTTGCTGTTGCTGCTGCTGCTGTCGGTGATGCTGCTGCTGCTGCTGCTGCTGCTGCTGCTGCTGCTGTTGCTGCGGTTGGAGACGCAGCATCTGCTGCGGGCGCTGCTTGCGAGTCCGCTGCTGCTCCTCCATTGAGTTTCTTTGCTGGCGGCTCGCCTTGCTGCTGGCCTCCCTGCTGCTGCTGCTGCTGCTGCTGCTGCTGCTGCAGCTGCTGCTGCTGCTTCCTCAGGGAGGCTAGAGTTTCTGCTGCATCATCAACAGCCCAAACGAAAAGCGGCACCCGCAGCAGCTGCCGCAGGGCCTCAAAGGACTGCAGCAGCAGCAAACCCCAGCCGCTGCAGCGGCCGCTCCCAGGGCACACACCTGCAGCAGCAGCAGCAGCAGCAGCAGCAGCAGCAGCAGCACAGCAGCAACCATTAGCGCCGCTCCTCGCAGCTCTCCCTCCGCGCTGCAGCGGCCAGCCGCGCGCGACACCAAGCAGCAGCAGCCAAACAGCAGCAGCAACCGCAGCAGCAGCAGCAGCAACTGCAGCAGCAGCAGCAGCAGCAGCAGCAGCAGCAGCAGACCCAGCAGCAGCGCAGCAGGAGGCGCGTTCCACTTGCTGAAGTGCTGCAGCAGCAGCTGCCGCAAAGGCCTGCAGCGCAAATTCGGCAGCGAAGTCAGCAGCAGCGCGGGGCGGGCCCGGGGCCCCAGGGCCCCCCGCCAAGCAGCAGGAAGTCTGGAGGGCCACACGTGGGGTTTCTTCTCTGCTGCTGCTGCTGCTGCTGCTGCTGCTGCTGCTGCTGCTGCGGAGGCGGAGCAGGGCGGGGTCAGAGCAGCAGCAGCGGCGGCGCCGTCGCCCGCCGACGCCGGAGACGCCTGCTGCTGCTGCTGCTGCTGCGCTGCGGCGGCTTGCTGCTTCGACTCGGGCTCTTGCTGCTGGTCCTGCTGCTGGTCCTGCTGCTGCTGCTGCTGCTGCTGCTGCTGCTGCTGCTCGTGCGGCGGCGTGGCCGCAGCGCCCTCCTGCTGCAGCGCCGCGGCGGCCTCCCCGTCCTGCTGCTGCTGCTGCTGGGCGCGCTGCTTGTCCTGCTGCTGCTGCAGCTCCTGCTTGCGCTGCAGCTCCTGCTGCTGCTGCTGCTGCTGCTGCTGCTGCTGCTGCTCGTGTCTGTGCCGCTCCTCCCTGTGCTGCCGCGCCTGCGTCTCCCTAACAGCAGCAGCAAATTGCTGAAAGAGCTCCAGCAGCCTTTGGCTCTCCTGCTCCGGGTGTACGTACACCGCGTCCCGCACCAGCCACGGGCTCCGCTGCGCAGCAGCAGACGCCGTGCAGCAGCAGCAGCAGCAGCAGCAGCAGCAGCAGCGGCGCGTCAGCAAGAGCCGCACGGACACACAGCCTCCTCAAAACAGCAGCAGCAGCAGCAGCAACAGCAAGTCCCAGCAGCACCACCCCGGCCCCTGCAACAGCAGCAGCAAAACTGCAGCAGCAGCAGCAGCAACAGCAGCAGCAGCAGCAACAGCAGCAGGAAAACTGCAGCAGCAGCAGCAACAGCAGCAGAACTAAGAAGCTACCTGGGTCTCATATCTGCGTCTCGAAGGCTGAGAGCCCTATTAAGATAGTGCTGCTGGTCGGCGCTGCTGCCCCAGTTGTCTCTGTGCTGCTGCTGCTGCTGCTGCTGCTGCTGCTGCTGCTGCTGCTTCCTGGGGCCCCCTCCCCACCTGCCTCTGCTGTCGCTCATACCCCCGGGGCCCCTGCGGCTAAAGTCTGCGCGGCTGCGGGGGCCCCCGGGGGCCCCCGGGGGCCCCCGGGGGGCCCCATGGGGGCCCCCATGGGGGCCCCCATGGGGGCCCCCATGGGGGCCCCCCGGGGGGCCCCCGCAGCCGCGGGGCCACGGGGGCAGCGGGGGGCCCCCCCCCTCCCCGCCGTGGCCGTAGAAGAAGGGGGGGGGCCCCCCAAAGTCTGGGGGCAGGGGGCCCCTAGCAGCAGCGCCGTCTCTCTCGGGGAGTCCTGTGGAGCCGTACCCATGCTGCTGCTGCTGCTGCTGCTGCTGCTGCTGCTGCTGCTGCTGGTGGTAGCGCCCCGCTGCTGCGTCTGCAAGGGCGTCCCCGTAGTGGGGGCCCCCGTAGCCGTAGGGGGCCCCCCCACCCCTCATGGGGGGCCCCTCTTGCTGCTGCTGCTGCTGCTGCTGCTGCTGCTGCTGGCTGGGGCCCCGGGGGCCCCTCGAGTAGTGGGGGGGCCCCTCGGGGGCCCCGCTGCGGGTCCTGGGGTATCTGCTGCGGGAGTAGGGGGGGGACCCCTCGCCGCTGCTGCGCTGCTGCTGCCGCAGCCTGCTGCTGCTGCTGCTGCTGCTGCTGCTGCTGCTGCTGCTGCTGCTGAAGGGTCTTTCGTACTCATAGCCCTCGGCCCGGAAGGGGGGCCCCTCAGCAAAGGCCTCGCTGCTGTAGGAGCTTCTTCGGGGGCCCCCCTCATGGGGGCCCCTGCTGCTGCTGCTGTGGCTGGGGCCCCTGCTGCTGCTGCTGGGGCCCTTGCTGCTGCTGCTGCTGGGGCCCCCCCCCCAGCCCCCGTCCACGAGGCCCC
>NW_013655339.1:0-559 GCF_000499385.1 Eimeria necatrix
ATGGATGGAGATATGCCAGATGCCAGAACCAGGCGTTCACTGCGTCAGCATAGGACGTGCGGTTCATGTGTTTTATGGGAGACGCCGAGCAGGGGACCAGGGCAAAGTCGACTTTTCGGCATTTTAGTGTATTTTTAATGATGTAGTATTTTGTGGTGCAGGATGTGCGAGGTTAAGAAGAGCTAAAGGAAAATGCTGTATTTGCGTCCTTCGCGGAGACTGTCTTTTTCTCACAGTGCTGCGTTTGATGTAATTCCACCGGGGGAGCGCCGTTGGGGGTCCAATCTGAACATTGGGACGCCGGTTATATTACCTGTGCTGTGTGGATTCAGGTGCGACGACGCGGAATATTGGACTAGCTCACATCTGTGGCGTGCTCTGCTTCTTTGAGTGCTGCTAAAGAGGAGCTAATTTCGGAGCATTGCAGCATCATTTGCGAACAACTCCCTGATTTTCTGCCGAGCTTGTGCGAATGTGTTTTCATCATAAGGGAAATCTTCGCCGAACGATTCGCACTCCTAGTACCATGAGTTCTTTGCATACACGCACGATGCTTAAT
>NW_013655339.1:659-1250 GCF_000499385.1 Eimeria necatrix
TCATAAGGGAAATCTTCGCCGAATGATTCGCACTCCTAGTACCATGAGTTCTTTGCATACACGCACGATGCTTAATCTAATTTTTTCCCCCGCCGTAGCGTCCTACCGTCAAAAGGTGTCCTGCGTGTCTGCCACACTCCAATATGTCGGAACGTGCGGTACTGTCAGCGCAGCTTGAATACCTGTTGCAAGATTACGCAGTTGTTGCAACCAAGGTGTTGCGTGACGCATTTTCTGCCTCTCCCTGGCATATTGGTCTGAGGAGCGGACGGTAAGCGCTTCGCGCCTGCAGGTAGATTGCTTCTCCATTGGCATTGTCTGCACAGATGCAGCTTCAGGGCTCTTCAAGTAAACTGATTGCTGTGGAGGGCAATTCTCATATATACTTGCGCGACACTAATTGCCCATCATAAGCTGCATCTTCATCATTCCCGTTTCAGCCTCCAAAAAGATCATTGTCAAAGCAAGCTAGCGTTGAGGGAAATCCCGCACATCGATGGATACTTTTGAGATTGAACGTCATATAAATATGATGCGATTGTGATGTTTTCATGATATGGCGTGTGTGGCGTGCAGTGACTGCCCTGTCCT
>NW_013655340.1:0-9519 GCF_000499385.1 Eimeria necatrix
GTCGTTGAGGGCCTTGATTTACGCTCATACGAGATACGACATTCATAATGACAGTTGCCTCGGTTGTCTAGGTTGTTCTATAAATTTTACGTACAAACTTCGGATTCAACAGAGATATTTATTGGGTCTATCTGGAGCAATTGTTTGCCTTGTGGGAAACAACTGCTCTGAGGATACGGTGTCGGTTATTCAATACTGTTGTGACGTAGTCTTTTACGGATTGTGAAAGCACGTGTCTTGGTCAAGTAGGAAGGTGTTCATGTAAAAATATGAACAGGCCGGTTATGTATAAAGGCACCACCATAATTAAAAGCTCCCGATGCAAGATATCCTCTTAGTGATGACGCAGAGCTATATGACATCACTAGAGGAGTATTCAAAGGCCTTCGAGTGCACTAAAACGTGTGTGTCACACTGCTGTCTTGTTGTGTTGCATTAGGATAGGTTGCCGAATGAAGATAAAGTTTGTAGCTGGTGCGGTGTCATATTATTGTTTTAGTCCTTGATGAAAGCATGCTTCTTGCTTGAATTCCAGATAAAAATACCACACTCTTGAAGACACCTGCAATTCTTTTGTTTCAGTCCGTGAGCGCCGCGGCATGCACTTTCCTGCTTGATGAATTCTCGTATTTACGGTCCCTGCTTGTCGTTGACGTCTGCTCATCCACAGTCGAGCAAGATCAGCACGGCAACGTTTTCCACCACGACTGCGCGTTCGGGCTTACATGGTTCCACTTTAACACCAAAACCTACGGTGAACCTCATGAATCTCTGATATTGATTCTCTCCACACCGTTTGTGAGAAAACAAATTTTAAATCATATTTCGTATGACCCACACGCACGATGGCGCAACACAAACGAAGACCTTCACGAAGCATCGCGAGTTCTCCTATAGAAAAGAAAGGTGCAGTCCAAATGCCTACTTCGCACTAACCCACCATGACGAAGCAACAAACACAGAAAGTGTTTCGCATCTCGATGAATTGCAAGAAAAAATACAACTTCAGCTGGCCTTAGCACGGCAATAAAGCCTCTGTACTTCTCATCTGCGTTGTAAAAGCGCGCAAGAAACGAACAGTCTGCAGGGAAACTGATGCTTTTCGGAACTGACGCCCTTATTCTGCAGCTGAATAGAAACGAGAAAGCCCCGCATGGTTGTCTTGCCAGGGTCATGTCCAATGTGTCGAAGCCGCAAAAAACAAAAATGTATAGCAACAGCACCAATATACGGGATCGGATTTGTGTTCTTTGTGTGTACGGTTTACTGCATGGCTATCTGGGATTTTGTACAAACAAAAGAACCACAAATATGCTAATAACGATAGCGACGGGGCTAGCCACGCGGCAAGTCCGCAATGCACCTTAATTAATCACTGCGTCCAGTGACTGGGAAAGCTGCAAACGGTATAAACGAATTCTTCCATGTACTGGCCGGTGCACCTTTAAAGTACTAAGCTAAGTTTTGCTTTCATATTATCAACACCAACGGGTACCCGATATGCCGTCATGTAGAGCGTTACTTCCTACAAACTTCAAGCAAGCCAGAATTCTGATGTGCACGCCACGCACGTCCTTAATTAGCAAATGGTTTACTGTATGTGATTCCAATGTTCACACAATGTGAATAAAAGGATGGAAAGTACGGTATTTCTCAGAGAGTAACACAATGATGTTAGATTGGTCTGGGTATCTGAAGGCGTAAGATACTCAGCGTAATGGGATTGTCACCAATTATCACATTGCGCGGGCTGTTCAGCGCAGAATCGCAGAGCAGCTCGCTCTAGCGAAGTCATGCCGTTCATATGCTAATCAAGAACACAATGAGTTTGAGATATAGAACCTGTGTCAAACATATGATGCCACAATGTGAGTGCAGCAAAACTTCAAGTCCACTAGGCACTTTTTCTGGAGACACTCAATAACAACAGGCTCATTGTCTGAAGGGTTAAGTACAGTGTCCTATATGTCGCAATAAAGCTAGGTTTGCAAGTCATATAATTCCGCAATATGCTATGAATTCCACTGCTGAAACACGTAATGACTATTTTCACCACTGCTTCCTTTATGTGCAGCAAAAACGTCTGAAACAACATATTCCCCCGCTCATCACACATACTGACGATCGTCTCCCTTTCTTACTTGTACTCCGTGTGGGCAACGGTTGCTCTTGCGTTTGTACATATCCACCTGACTTTCCTTGCCATTGCAAGAAACTCACCAAACTATCTGCCCTTTTTCTACCTGTGCAGGAGCAGCAGAGACTGCCGGGATCCGCCACCAACAGATATTTGTGCCAGCATACTGCAGCCTCTATAACTGGTTGCAGCATACTGCAGCACAAGTCTAGGCAAACGTCACGCATAAAGTATCGACTTCGGAGGCACGCCTTATGCAGTGGTTAAAACCCGGTGAAATTTCGATATATCTTAGGAAGCTCCCCCAGCATTCAAGTAGCAACGTGATTGGCTGGTGCCGAAACTTATATCCGCTAAACGAACACATTGAGGCAAATTCAAAAAGACAAGTTAGAACTACTCTCTGCTGAGCCATTGACGGATCATTTTATGCTACACTTGTATTTTGCATGCGCCTCCACACACAAATATCCACATTCTACTTCTGAATTACAAGAACGCTCAGATTCAGAGCAAGTCATAGGTATGCAAATTGATCGTTCCCCTCTCAAGTCTGCATTTAACTCACAAGCTTCGCTTTCAGCAGCCCTTGCGCATTCACGTTCAGTTGCACAATAGATTTAGCACGATAATACCACTATACATTAGAAAGGTAGTAATCTTTCCTCTGCTCCTTAATAAAAAGTTCAGTTTTTCAACTTCCACAGAACCCCACGACCACTATCACCAGACCTGTTGCAGCCTCATTTCCCAACATGCACAAGATCATTTACACCAAGAAGAACCCTTGAGAATTCTCAAGATCTGGGACATGCATGAAGAATTTAATGCAATAAGCCTACTAGGCAAACTGCCCACAACACGTGTAATGGCGACAACCCTATATTAGCAACGCCCGGTACCTCTGCGGATAGCTTTAAAACCGCAGCCACGGAAGATGGGATAAATCGTGAAGCACCTATCAACTTGTAAATGCAAATGATTATTCAATCAAGGCAGACCGCTAGTAACATGCTCACGGCAAACACCGTTTGGTCGCAATGTTAGTTCCTGCCGACCACAGCAGTCCAGCCAGAATGGTTTCAGAGTATTTGGTAAATTCCTGAGTATCCACCCAGCAAAAGCAATTGAGATTCATTGAGAAGAATATTTGTTCTTGGTTAGGCACCGATAAGCGCAGAATAAGAGCGCGTAGACGGTCAGGCATAAACGAGCAGGCACGTACAATTGCCAAAAATTTGCAAGGCATGCCTTGCGAGTCATCTGCTCCTGTATGTGTGAAGGCCCGAAATGTGGCACGCGTATGTATTATCTGCATAATTGAATGCAAGGGGCTCATGAGGGCATCTAGTTATTGCGTGACAATCTACCGCGCCTTCTTCACGTCCACATAGCTGCAGAAGTAGCGAGCACGCTATTGCAGATGCCCAGTCAATCAGATGTTTTCGGTACGCATCCTATCGGCAAGATTTGCAAAACCGCGCTCTGCATGAATAAATGAGCATCAGAGCAGAGCCCCCACGGGCTACAGTATTGCAAGACGCAATCCATGATGGGAGCGCTGGAGCACACACCATGTCCAACACATTTCCCATGGAATTCGCGCAGTTTAACTCTCTAAAGCGGAAATTTCGGCAACGGACAGTGTACAATCTTTCTTTTATGGGAGCTCCGTCGGAGCAACGCAATCTTCACGGTGCACGGCACAACTTTTAAACACAATAAAATGCAAAAAGAAATCTAATCAAAATCGCATGAATATAACAGGCACACACACACAGCAGCGAGCCCAAATACGCCTTCACGAAAAGCTTCTAGTACGTGTCCCTGCGCTGTAGATATGAAGCACAGTGAAGCTGTCAGTTTTCGGGGTCATATACCTAGAAACTTACAATCGCCCGACGTGCACACCCATTTGCCCACACACAGTATCCAATGTTCGCTATGCTTCTCACCATGCGAAACTAGATCTTTCAACAGTTACTTAAGTGTGCACAGGAAATTCTGGCCTCCATAAGCGGACCCTGTAGTCTTTTACTGAGCTTTGTTCGATTCGCCACTTTAGAGCTTGGCGCAGCTGAGTGTGACGCACTCTCTGCAAAGTCCAGCAGTCGATCCATTGAAATGCCTGCTCACTGGCCTGTGCATTAAATAGTTTGTTGGTTGGATAGCGGCACAGCTGGTCTAAAAGGGGGAAAAGGCGCCACGGGGCGCGGCAATGCACATGCATGCAAGCCAATGGCAAATGGAAATGACGCAACTGCAAGCACTCCATGAGACGCAAAAATGCCATACGAGATACACAGCTTAATAAATCAGAGGCATTTACGTTTAGCTAGCGGATCAGCTTCAGCTCGTGGCGTCGATGCACCGCGATGTCAGTTACAGTCGCCCATGTCACGACGATTAAGCGAACTCGCCATTATTCTCTAGGCTTAAAAGACAAAAGAAATCAGCGGCTCCTGGTACTTCTACGGGAGCTAATAAGGGGAAAGGTATATAGCACAAGCCTGCGAGCCCGATGCTTGGAGAGTATTATCCATGATATCGTCCTGCCCATGATAAATGGTTGTTCCACCTTTACATGAAGCCTGTCATCTGGCTTACCTTGCATGCAGTGCTTCATTTTCTGGATTTCCGCAATGCATGTGCTAAACAAGTTCGCCTTTTAGGCCGCGTTTCAGAGTATTTGTCACTGCTGTCCACATCATCTCCTTCAGATTCGACGAACAGATATATCGAGGCAAGATCTATGTCGAAGTCAATGCCACAAACTTGCAAATGCTGGGGACCCTAGAGGAATATGTCAAACCCCTAGACGTGAGGAGACCTGTATCTGAAATTTCCTACTTGCCGTATAAAGCGCGTGGCGTCCAAAAACAAAACGCTGCACAAGCTCTCAAGCTGGGGGGTTGGTTACATATGCGCACACGTCTTAGTGGAATGATGCTCGTTTCCTGACACGTCAGCTGTGACGGACTTTCTGTCGGTTCGAGAGCTCAGAGTCCTTTCCGAAAAACTTTAGTAGCAATTACGTGACCTTTTGACTGCTTAATAATTGGTTCGTAACGCCTCAGCATATTTGTCAAACTTCCACCACACAAAAGCTATTTACAGGAAGCAGCACGTGCCTTGCTGCACTGTCCACGTTCCCTAGCTCTGCAAAGGGCGTCTTCAGCTCGCAGCTAACGAACGACAGTAAAGGTGATGAGCAATTCCACTACTGGCTTGTGAAATGCGTTCAGCTTCGAAATGAATGCTGAAACAAAAAAACCTTAGAATACGCATACTGAAAAAAAGACGATTGTCTAAACCGCATTGGTGACTACAGCTCACCGGGATAGTTCGTCGCCTTCCTCGTCAGACATCTCCAATCCACAGGAATCACGCACTTATATCATAATCCTCCGGATATTACCTTTCCTTTATTTGCTGCCTACAGTGCATGCGGCGCACTTTCTGCAAACAATGGAGTCTTGTTTGACTTTAATATCGGGGAGCTTACACACTCTTTGGTGTCACAACAAAGAAATGCAACTCTTGTGTGGGATATTACGTTTGAGAATCATTTGCCAAGATACTTGGACATCTGTTCTAACGCGCTTGCCGCGCTCCACACACTTGCTAGGAGGACAAGACAGTTTCGCAAGCATCTCATGTCGCCGTATTCGGACCAGCGTAAATCGGCAGTCAGGCGCCCTGCAAGTGCAAACAGTCAGCCTATTCAGATAAGCATCCTCAATGCCACGACAAAGACGAACAAAAACCAACAGTACCGTCCCGCCAGATATATGTAACCGGACATCATGAGTAAGAGTGCTTTCTCTTACAGCATCTCTATGTGTAAGTCAATCAGCGCAGGTTCATTGTGCCGTCGCGCTAATTAACTGTGGCAAATGTGCAATCGCAACGGCAAGCGCCCATCAATTCATATCTGAAGAATTTGACAAGGCGGCTCATACCAAATTCCCAGTTTCTCAGACTGGCAATACGGCACTGTCACAGGAACAAGGAATGGCACCATCGTGAATTAGCAGGTCGGCGGAATCGTCACATCTGCATTCGTTTAATTGACAGCCCGATATATTAAAATGCCAGAGTGAAAATGTACTTTTGGCGGGCATCTGTACGTCCCTCGCCTCAGAAACGCAACGTTCCTTTCGATGGTATGAAACGCACTTGCTACAATCTCATTAGGCGTCAGTCCCCAGTTGTCCAAAACCAACAGCCCTGCGGAGGATCTAAACGAATTTCACAAACAAATCAGTACACCTTACAGCTGGAGAGTCCTCTGGCAAAACCGAGGATAGCAGTTCCTCACAGACCAATGTACTACGCTACATGCTTTGCAATATACACGCCCACGCACACTTCAAGGCAGAAGGGCAGTCAGATGGATGCGATCTCTATGGCCTTCGCATAATGCAGCTGTCAAACACAAAAGGATCTGCACGGCGTATTTTTCCGTCCATGTTTTAGTGTGTGTTCTCTCGAAACTGCAGCGCCAGTCTCGCCAGATCATCTGCACATATCATGTATACGACACTAGCAGCATATATAAGCTCGTTGTCAATGCATGAAACCGCACGCCAGAGCACCACAGTATGCTGGCTCCACTTGTTGCGATGTATGCTTCCTTGAGGCGCAAGCGATGCCACGATTTGAAATGAGAAGTGTATATTTGTGCTGAAACAGAAACACCCAGTACAGGCAATGCTGACTTGCGTAAGAGGCGTCTGTTGTTCTGTATTGAGCTTTGCTCGGTTTCCGCTTCAAAGTTCGGCGCAGCTAAGTGGTACGCACTCTCTGCATCGTCCGGCAATCAATCCATTTGATCATTTGCTCACTGGCACGCGAAGGGCTTCAGCTACTTTGCTGCATTATTCACACAGCAAAGGATAAGCAATTTCAACACTGGGAGCTGACAACAAGCATTTGTGGGCGTCTTCACTACCTCTTAAAAGTGAAATCATGCACCACCAGCCGCCCCACAGAAAGCATATACTCAAAGTTTGCCCAAGACGGTAGTTGCACACAGGACGCACAGTCTCCAGGTCACTCAGCCCTCGTCAGCAGCAGTCACGTCAAGCTGCAAACGCTCCTGAAGGAGATCAGACGTATTTGCATATCATTCTAAAACGTACGAATCTATTTATGCGTCTCACCCCCCAACCTCACGCAGACGCAGCTATTCGAGATAAAATTGGAAACAGGATCTCCCCATATGCTTTTATCGGTAAGGTTTTTCAAAGCCTTTTTGGCATAACGGGAACCGAGACAGTAAGAGCTTGCCCTATTGCCTACAACATGTCCACGATTTTGTGAAGCTTTTGCATGCTCGGAAAATCTCCAGGATATGATGAACGCGGAATTATTTCTCTGAAAACTCTGCACAAATCATGTTGGGGAGAGCCCAGGGCAACCCACCCTCAGAATGCTTTGGTAGTTGCAACTAAACGCAGGCATGGAATAGACAATACCTTCCCTAAAAGAAACACGGTCCTATGGGCTCAGTTCGCGAGGAATGCCTATGGGCTCAGTTCGCTAGGAATGCAACGTACTGGCTGCAAGTGAGGTCACATTCTTCATGCCATAAAGCACGTAGTCTACTGAGATGCAGGCTGTAGTGAGAGCGCAAGGCAACTGTGTCTGAGAATCTTTCGGGAGGTGCAGCTACAAGGTGCCGGACATGCATGGAACCCCCTAAACAATACCTCTACAGACAATACTTTACAAAAATCGGTGGTCTCATGGGTCTAGTTTGTGGTGTGTGCAACGCACTTTCTGCATGTCATGTCGCACTCCCTAATATCCCGCAGAAACTGTAGTCGACTGACACATACGCACTCCGAAATCAGAAAACACTAGGTGCGCTGCGATTGCCGACGTTGCTGTAGTTGTTTGGTACTCTGCCGGACTATGTAGTGCAAACGTAGCTATTTTTCCCCGAGTTCCAGCATCTATACACAGACTGGAACAGCCGCACAACACGTACAAGCGCTACAGCTCATTAAAGTACTGCACATTTGCAGTGGGCAAGCTCAAACCCTACTCCAGGCTTCCTAAAAAATTGTACGAGCAAAGCGTTATCTGTCGCACTGCTAGAAGCGTTTTTGCCAGGTAATGATAAAAAAACTGAGTTCCACTGCCAGATCAACGATTTGTATCCCTCTGACTTTTCGTCCTGCAGCTGCATACGGAAAACTGGCAGGAAACACGCATTTGTGCTGAGATGCGGAAAAATGCTGATAGGTCTTAGAAAGGTCTGCAAATCCGCCTCATCCCCATCAGGTGCGTTTCCAGCTTGACGCTACTGCTGCGGGTGGGTAATAAGTGAGCTGCTGTTTGCTTCGAAGCTCCGGAACAAGTTAACTGGAGGGACGGTGTAAAGAGCAACTCCTTCATGCAACAAGCTACTTTTACAAGAGGTTCAGCACGGGACTCTGCTCATGAGGAATGTCTGGAGCGCTGCATTACTGAACAGGAGTACAGGTCCTCGAGCTGATGCTTCCTTCACGCTTCCGAAAAATTTTGTTCTATTTCAAAATGAGACTTCCATTTGCCTTCCTTGCACCACCACGGATAACCCCAGGCTCCTTCAGGTGCTCTTGCTTTTAAACAAAAATGCCTCAGTGGGCATCCCGAACTTTAGCTTTGCAGCTGTAAAATATGTACCGAAGTGATGCACCGTGTACTTCAAGTATTGCGTAAATAGATTCAATGCCTTTCTTTTGGGCTGTGTTACTGTGATATCAGAACATCTTCTGTTGCGTTCAACATCTTGCCGATATACATCACATACCCAAATGGCAGCGTTGAAGTGCATACGCAGGCATAAACAATCACAAATTTCATTTTTTAGGCACCCTTGTTACTGTCGCCGTTATCAACGGGTTGTATGATTCACTTGACCACATGGGCAAAAAGACAGTAGCAAAATACCAAGACCGTCTCCTTCGCACTGACCCTATACGAATCTTGATAATCTCAGTGTATGAATGTCATGGTCGGGAACATTCAACAGCTTCGCCCTGGCCGATGTTGCCCACAGTATGTAGAGGTCCCAGGAGAGATGTGGAAATAATAGGAATATCAAACAAATTCCCTTGTCCACAGATTGAAGGCAAGAGAGAACCGCTAAAGGAGCCTAATAAAGTCTCGTCCACGCTCTAGCACTGTTGGTCAATGCCCGTCCTTCTACTTGTATTTGTACGTGATCGACCTTTTTCATTGTTTTCTGGGAACCTATGACACACTTTCTGTTAGACGTGTATAATCTTGTTCCTGTTTCGGATAGTGAAATACTGATCGCGCTATATAGAAACATTTGTGACTCAACGACACCACGTGAATGTTTAAGACTAAATGCGTACACTTAAAAC
>NW_013655340.1:9619-22647 GCF_000499385.1 Eimeria necatrix
TCCATATGATGAACGCGGAATTATTTCTCTGTGTAAACTCTGCACAAATCATGTTGGGGAGAGCGCAGGACAACCCATCCTCAGAATGCTTTGGTAGTTGCAACTAAACGCAGACATGGAATAGACAATACCTTCCCTAAAAGAAACACGGTCCTATGGGCTCAGTTCGCGAGGGATGCCTATGGGCTCAGTTCGCTAGGAATGCAACGTACTGGCTGCAAGTGAGGTCACATTCTTCATGCCATAAAGCACGTAGTCTACTAACATGCAGCCTGTAGTGAGAGCGCAAGGCAACTGTGTCTGAGACTGTTTCGGGAGGTGCAGCTACAAGGTGCCGGACAGGCATGGAACCCGCTAAACAATACCTCTACAGACAATACAAAAAAAAACGGTGGTCTCATGGGTCTAGTTTGTGGTATGTGCAACGCACTTTCTGCATGTCAGGTCGCACTCCCTAATATCCCGCAAAAACATACGCACTCCGAAATCAGAAAACACTAGGTGCGCTGCGATTGCCGACGCTGCTGTAGTTGTTTGGTACTCTGCCGGACTATGTAGTGCAAAAGTAGCTATTTTTCCCCGAGTCCCAGCATCTATACACAGACTGGAACAGCCGCACAACAAGTACAAGCGCTACAGCTTATTAAAGTACTGCACATTTGCAGTGGGCAAGCTCAAACCCTACTCCAGGCTTCCTAAAAAATTGTACGAACATAGCGTTATCTGTCGGACTGCTAGAAGCGGTTTTGCCAGGTAATGATACAAAAATTGAGTTCCACTGCAAGATCAACGATTTGTATCCCTCTGACTTTTCGTCCTGCAGCTGCATACGGAAAACTGGCAGGAAACACGCATTTGTGCTGAGATGCGAAAAAAGGCTGATAGGTCTTAGAATGGTCTGCAAATCCGCCTCATCCCCATCAGGTGCGTTTGCAGCTTGACGCTACTGCTGCGGGTGGGTAATAAGTGACCTGCTATTTGCTTCGAAGCTCCGGAACAATATAAGTTAACTGGAGGGACGGTGTAAAGAGCAACTTCTTCATGCAGCAAGCTACTTTTACAAGAGGGTTCAGCACGGGACTCTGCTCATGAGATGTCTGGAGCGCTGCATTACTGAACAGGAGTACAGGTCCTCGAACTGATGCTTCCTTCACGCTTCCGAAAAATTTTGTTCTATTTCAAAATGAGGCTTCCATTTGCCTTCCTTGCACCACCATGGATAACCCCAGGCTCTTTCAGGTGCTCTTGCTTTTAAACACAAATGCCTCAGTGGGCATCCCGAACTTTAGCTTTGCAGCTGTAAAATATGCAGGAAAGTGGTGCACAGTGTACTTCAAGTATTGTGGAAATAGATTCAATGCCTTTCTTTTGGGCTGTGTTACTGTGATATCAGAACATCTCCTGTTGCGTTCAACATCTTGCCGATATACATCACATACCCAAATGGCAGCGTTAAAGTGCATACGCAGGCATAAACAATCACGTTTTTCATTTTTTAGGCACCCATGTTATTGTCGCCGTTACCAACGGGTTGTATGATTCACTTGACCACATGGGCAAAAAGACAGTAGCAAAATATCAAGACCGTCTCCTTCGCACTGACCCTTTACGAATCTTGATAATCTCAGTGTATGAATGTCATGGTCGGGAACATTCAACAGCTTCGCCCTGGCCTATGTTGCCCACAGTATGTACAGGTCCCAGGAGAGATGTGGAAATAATAGGAATATCAAACAAATTCCCTCTGTCCACAGATTGAAGGCAAGAGAGAACCGCTAAAGGAGCCTGAGTCTCGTCCACGCTCCAGCACTGTTGGTCAATGCCCGTCCTTCTACTTGTATTTGTAAGTGATCGACCTTGTTCATTGTTTTCTGGGAACATATGACACACCTTCTGTTAGACGTGAATAATCTTTTTCCTGTTTCGGATAGTGAAATACTGATCGTGCTATATAGAAACATTTGTGACTCAACGACACCTCGTGAATGTTTAAGACTAAATGCGTACACTTAAAACAAAACGCAGCTGAGGCACTTCGACTCACGAATAGCTTTTGGTCTTCCGAAGCACATGTCCAGCTGGCACAAAACCCGATGAAAACTCTTTTTGTCGCCACGCAGCGGTCAGGAAAACCATATATATGTGACACTGTTGCTGCGGTCTATGACTGTCTAATCAGCATCATTGCTGCATACCCTGAACAGAAATCTTTCTGTTTGCAAAGCCTTTTCATCGTGCCTTTTTCGTGGGAAATTGCTTCAATAGCTTGCGGCTGCATAACACACTCATCTCCATCACCAACGAATAATCGAGATTACTTGCTCTTCCTCTTCATGCATTCGCTTCATGAAATCAAATGGATGCCTTTTCAGCGAGTTTCAAGACATTCGGTTTCGCAGTGTACACTGATGGAGTGGGCAAAGAACATGAAGCAAGGAAGCAAGTCATGCGTCACCACCTGGAATCGGGCGAAAATGCAATAGATCGACGTAATCCAGCATGTGAAGTCTCTAGCCCCACTCATGCGCTCGCTATCCTTTTTTGATGATGCTGAAACGTTCAATCCTTGAAGAAAGGACCAAGCTGAAGTCGTTACGCGGTGGCAATACACAATTCCCTGCAGATGCTGAGTGAGGTGCACCTCACAAAGAATGTCTAAACATTCTCCTCCGACTTCCAAACTTCCTATGACAATTCATATGCCAAACATGTTCAGTTCATTTAGTAATACTCAATCGCGTCGTTCTAACCACTGAATTACGAATGTTATAAGAAGATTGACGGCGTCTCTTGGCAAACTCACTGAAGCGAAATGTTGGCCAAATGATTTCACTTCATCGCCTTTCACCAACGCCAGCAACTTTGCTTCTACAAGTGGCTGAAAAGTAAAATACCACTATTTAGTGCCATGCTTTTGTGATACTGCGATTGCTCAGCTACGCACATCTACTCAAGAAAGGTATGCTGGCTTCCAACTGATCACAAAGTGGCGATAGACGTCACGGAAGACGCCGACCGCCTTGTAAATCACTTGGCGACAGCTATTTGGGCAACGCCCACTTGCAACTGAAAGCCTCCAGGAGACTGCAGCCTATTATCAATAGGCCGAGGTTCAACAACTAGGTACCGATTGGATCCACGAAACACTGCTCTTAATTTTTTCTACCGATACAGCCACGCACTTTCTGAATGTTAATGACTGCACTACTCCTCGGCTCAATGTAGTCAAATCCTGTTCTTGCCTGTAAGTGCATGATGGGGCACTCCTCAGTAATATCTTCGGACAAATGCAGCCTTTCCTAAACAGTCCGAAATTAACAGCAGCTTCCACAATTCTTCTACTGCAAAAATTCCTATCACGGGGCATTTAGAACAAGTTGGAAGTTGACCCTTGACCAAACGCGACAAGAGCCCAGGTGATGCAGCTACGTCGCGCGGAAAAGTACGCAGAATGCAAAACACAGCGCTAGACTAGATGAAGCCTGCGTATCTCCGATGTGCAAAATATGGGTGTTCTCGCATGTATTGGAATGGTTCCCTGGTTACTGCACGCAGGACATTACTGTCGGCTTTACAGCATTGTTACTTCTCAATGTTTAGGAATCAATACCATGCGTCCCTGACTGTTATTCAACGTGTGTTTCGAAAACGGAGTTCTTCACGCACCTTTTGTTCAGGCGACACTCATTAGCAGACCATACCGCAGTACCGATTCAACAAATACAGAGCTAAAAGTACCTGGCGTTTGCAGTCGACGTCATGCAGCTTCCTCCTCAAAAATAAAAAATACCAGGCGTACAGAAATCCTTGCATGTGATTTTCAACATGCACTTAATAATGATTCATAGAGGACAGCACAATACACACAAGCCCATTTCTGGGCTCAAAGTCTCAGCCACTCTAATCAGGCCACACTTTCTTGGAAGGTAGCACTTATCTTCAACATTTTTATCCATGCATTGAAATATTCGCTGTGGAAGCTACATCCTCATATTTCGTGCAATTGTGGCAGCGGTGGAAGTAGCACACTCCTTTCCTCTGCGTTCCATTTCCTACAGTACTGCCAGAAGAACAGTGTAGAGTGTGTGAAAGAGCAAAGAAGCGTGCTATTTTCACCCCTGCCGTAATTGCATGAAGTATCGGGATGGACAGTAGGACAGGCCTTCGGCTGGCATTAAAATGCAGGAAACAACACGTGTGCGTCCCGCATAGTTTCCAAAATATGGCTAGTTAGATCGCCAAAAGATTGATTTCTTCTAGCCAATATGCATGTTTTCAAGAAGGCACACCACATTGCAGCAGCACCAATAGTTGCATATGCGAATGCCGCAAGCGGCATTCGCAGATGCAACTATTCGTATTGATCTGGCAAGAAAAATACTAAATTGCATCAAGTTGCACTTTAGGTCAATTCACTACTTTTGATGAGCTACATTGTTTGCACTTGCACTTCTAACTCCACTGTCGTAGGCCTGTATAAGACAACGGAGGCTCCGCAATGCACTTAAAGTCACACTCTCAATGCTTGGTACTACTGCTGACAACGAAGTACGCTTGCTTTTGAGTTCTGCGAAGCTTGTCGCCTCTGAAAATTGAAAGACGGAATTCCGAGTCATCGTCGCTGGATGAAACACGGCGCTTAGCTTCGAAGCATATCATTTGTCCTGCGTAGATGCATTCATAGATCGCGTTCGAGAAGAATAATCTTGGAAAAAATATTGTTAGAGGCTAGCTGACGAAGTTGTATTTGACCCACATAAAGAATATTCTTTATCTCGTAAGTTCTAAGCGTCATCCTGGCAAGACGTCGGCAGCTGATGCGATTCTAAGGCTATATACCCCGAGGCGGTATGGTTATGGGAAACCTTAGGCGACTATCATCATTGGTTGTTTTGCAGCTTGGCTGGCACCTTGTTCCTTTATAGGGCATTTCCAATCACAGCACAGAGTCACTAGAATATAGATATGCGTGCGTACGTTACAAAGCAGCCGCCTGTCGCCCGCCGCGTTGGTAGCCGAGAGCAGCCTCACTAATTTCGCCCTCCTTGTAAGCGCATGGAGCTTGACTCCTGCTTAATGTGCTTCACTGTGAGCACACATTCAAAAATTGGCAGGTGCATTGCCATCCTCCCTGGTTTTGTCAAGCGCCTTTACGTCAAGAAAATGAATCATCACCACTGCAATCAATGCCACCCACTCAATGTTCCGATGGAAGCACCTAGCTCATCACGTAGCTTCAACAATGGAGAGCGCGTAGTGTGCGCAGTCCTAATCCTGCCATGCCACTGCAGCTCCCACTAATTCCCATCCCGTCGAATGGGATCCAGCGGCCGCCAAAGTTCGCGATGTACAGATTTTGCCTTGCAAACAAGCACCTACTCTAACTGCATCTTCACTGACTATGCACGATCCCGCAGAGTTGGACTGCAGATGCAGCAGTAGATGCCTAGGTGCATATGGTTTTGTAGTAGTATAATGTGCACGTGCTCATGCGCGTTTGCAAACGCGAGCCTGTGCATCAGTGACCCACTATCTGCGCTTGGACACAACGTATGTAATCTAATCAAATGTTTGTCGCATACAGACTTTACGTTTCATCTTTCAAAACCTGCCACAGGACCTAGGTTTGCATTCCTCCACCAAAGTTTCACTTATTTCTTGCTTGAAGGCGTGTTCATCATGACCTTCCTAAAGGCCTAGCAGCCCTTGCAGTAATGGTATAATTCTTGCAGAGGCTGTGCCTTTTGCGCTCACCTCTGGTTTTAATCTTGTTCCTTGTCATCTGTGTGTTTCAGATACGTTCGTAGACAGTGGCTATAGCCTGGTGTCAGTCTGTTTTTTCAGTATGCCCGAAACTGCAATATACACCAATATACACAAGGTCTACCCACGCTATAAGGTGTACATTGTTTTCGGCCACATCCTAGATGATGCGCCATCTCAGGGCTGCGGTTGTTCAGTACCTCGTCAGCTGGGAAATCTTCAGAGTCAGAGTATGTGTCCAAGAGGTCAATACACTGCTTGATATGGGATTAATGCCGCAAACATAAGCACACAGCTGTTGCGCGCTCCGATAAAGGATGCAATGGCTGCATATACATTGCTTGTGGGGGTCGACGAGCTCACATCGACTGAAGTAAAGTATCTGCCAAATCAACAAGCAGCTTTAATGAGTACACAAAGAAGCAAATCATACCTTGCAAATGCCAACACTTTGCGTCGCGCGATGGAAAAGAGAGTATGAGAAGCTTTGTCGAATAAACAAAGCTGCTATACAGGGACATAATATCAGTCACCCACAAGGAGCCTAAACAGAAGTTTACTAGCGCCAGGAGAGACGGCACTGCATGCATGTCAGCTTTCCGTTGCTTCACTTAGCCAACTATTCACAATGCAAGCAACATTGAAGCCCGCCCCAAGTCGAACAGAATGGTACGTGCATGATCTGAATGGAAGAATCGCCGTGATAAGGAAAACAGGGAAGGCGGGCAAAGCCCGAAACCCAACTACGGGCGATTCCATAGCTGGATGCCACGACCCGGTGTCTAATACCAGAAGCTGGAAAGCTACAACGCAGATGCACACAACAACAACATTATCATGCTTGAACTCACAGGTGGCATGAGTGCTTATGCTGCAAACCACAAAACGTCGAGGCAGTGATAACGGCGCGCAGGCGTGCAGTTCTGATAGTAGAATTTGCCGAAAACCTAGCAGCGTTGTTCGAGAGAGGCTTCCGTTTATATACTGCGCAAATGCATCAGCCACAAAGTCCGCACCTTCCATCCATAGCTTGGTACCATACTGATTCCGAATTACACGTTCCACTTCAACCAGTTCCAAAGGATTGCTGTTACTGTCAATCTGGCAGGGAAAAACACTGTTCTGCGGCGAAGCGCAATTTCGCCTATCTCGAAACTTTCGCGCAGTTGTGTTATTCACTGAGCAACTGCGGAGTCACTGCTGTAGGTCTGTAGTCCGCGCACAGTCTACGCAACGCACAAAAGAGAACCTACCCTGCCGCGCGCGTGACGCACTCTGACGATGCGCTCCATTATGTCTGCGACGTCTAGATCTCAGCGAACACTACCACACATGAGAAGCGAGGGACAGCGTTGTAAATTACAAATGCTTGGTATTATGTGATCAAATAAAAAACTAACTTTATTCACAGTGCTGCAGTCGCACTCCACTTGCTCAGGTTCTCACCCGGAAATGCGTGCATACATGATACAGACAGAGGGTATGCAGGGAAATGCAAGATGCTCTGCTTTACTTCTTCTGCCATGTGAAGAATGCACAAAACCCTGTCTACCAACAATGGTAATGAGCTGTGTGCCAATGCCAAGTTACTGAGACGCACAAACGACCAAGTAGAACACCAGTGAGTACGCCGAACACTGAAGGGCTCATTACGAGAAGCAGGCCAATATGCTCTTTTATCTGACCAAAGAGCATGTAGGCCTGCTTCTCCAAATGACTGCGCTAAATATGACAATGAAATCATGCGCGTCATGTTCAGCCGATACGAAATAAAAACGGCAAAAAACGGGATTTCGCTTCGACATGCAGGCAGCGTCGTAAGAAACAAAGCAGTGGACGCCGGCGACGCGAGAATCTTTCGGTACTCCTCGTGTGCCAACCTATCTTGATGAATTCGAGGGTGATACTGGCGCCAGTTGCATCGATTCACTGCTCCAGCTGGGGCCAGTTAAACCTGAGACTCCATTCACCCATTGCTGCCTATTACCTAGAAGGTGCTATTTTCGGAGCGGACGTTTTGTCGAACAACAAAGAATGGTGTGGTCACTATAGATATCTACTGGAACTTTATGTATCTTTGAAACACAGCACTCTACAGAAAACATGCGTTTCTCCTCCGTCCCCACAAAAAATTGAAGCAACCAATTACAGAAAAGCAACCCACACATAACTCTCTTCTATGCCCGTGGAGCAATCGACTGAAGTGTACAGCAGGCGAAACATCCACATTTTCGTCAATAACGTGAAGCTCCGGTCCTATACCTAACTTTGGCATTTCGCCATTCAGCAGCAGCGCAAAGTTCTCGCGATTAGTAATAAACATGCAGAAGCATGCATACCAGCTTCACTACCCACTCAGATAAGTCGATATCACGTTGATATTTGTTTTGAACAGTGCGCTAGTTCCTGAAGAATACATCTCACGAGTATAATTTGCTGCTCGGTTGCTTGTTCGAAAGTGCAGCCCAAACACTCACCAGCAACTCTATTCCTATTTCCTATGGCAGTATCTGTCTACATTTGGCGCAATCTCTACAGGACATAAGACGGCCACCTAGTAAACACAATCTTCACTAAGCGCCTACTTTGATCGGCAGGCCTTTCGCAATTTAACTCGAAGCCTCTCACGGCTTCCAAGCTAACATGGGCATTCTCTTGACCATTAATATGGCACGTCTCGTCCTTTGTGTGCCTCCACAGTCTTAATAGGATACCCGTCGTACCTCCTGGTAGTTCAACGACTCCACAAGGAACGTAGCCAATAACTTGAAACAAAACACGTTCTTCACCAAGCTGCCCAGAAGACAGCCATATCAGTATCACATGGCGGTTCCAGCGGCAAACTGCCACAAGTTCAACAACTAGGGAAATTATTCTCCTGCTTTGCCTCTGTACATTTTTATAAGCGTGGTACAAACATGGTGGTGGCAAGCACCATACAGAACCTGGAGGCTTTAGTACACGGCTATGAATGGATCGGTGCTCCCGAAGACGAACATATCGTGTTGTCCTCCCGGTTACACCTGCGGGGAAACCATTAGTGCCCTTCCTTGTAAGGCTCCCGCCAATGAAGTATTTTCCATGTCTGGACTAACCATCTGGTAGCTCAGAACTTGGAGCGCCAGCTTGGTAACATGACTTCGTCCGCACAGACGAAGGCTACATGTAGGATAAATGGGCAGATTTTACGTGCTGTTCTAGCTGCTTAGAAGCCTGGAGGCTTTAGTACACGGCTATGAATGGATCGGTGCTCCCGAAGACGAACATATCGTGTTGTCCTCCCGGTTACACCTGCGGGGAAACCATTAGTGCCCTTCCTTGTAAGGCTCCCGCCAATGAAGTATTTTCCATGTCTGGACTAACCATCTGGTAGCTCAGAACTTGGAGCGCCAGCTTGGTAACATGACTTCGTCCGCACAGACGAAGGCTACATGTAGGATAAATGGGCAGATTTTACGTGCTGTTCTAGCTGCTTAGAAGCCTCATCTACACTGCGAGTGGCAGCAGTTAGCAGCTCCATCACTGCCCGCCGTGACATCAGTTGCCACTTTGATGAAACCACGCCTTCAACGTGTAGAAATGCTTTCTTCTACTTACACTCGATCCACGCCTTCAACGTGTAAAAATGTTTTCTTCTACTTACACTCGAGCACTTTAGCCTTTACCCACTCGTTACAGCTTACCCAGCAACGTACTCCCTACAAGTTTAAAAGTCTTGATTATTACAAATCGAGTACGTTTTTAAAAGCGTCAGCTGGTAGCTTTAATACAATCTACGCGTGTATGTGATGTGCTCGCCAATGCCTAATTTCCGTACATAGAACCTGGCAGGCTGCTCTCACGTTCACAAGCACGGCAGAAGAAGCGCCGTGGGACAAAGCTACAACGTCCAATGTGTGCGGCCACAGAATATTCGTCTACTCTAGAGGCATCTTTTCCTTTTTGATTCGCAGTATTTCATCCATGAAAGCTTTACGCATTTCCTGTAAGGTTTGCACTTCCGTGCATAAAAAGGGTCATAAGAATTCTTGCAAATGCATTGCTAGCATCATGCTACTACTTCAGATACATCTGTGTGCATTCGCCTTCACTTTGCCTATCAGGCACCTCAACACCTGTCGCCCAACGCTCATACTGACATCATTGTTGTACAATTCTTGGTGCTCACTGACTAGGTTCGCATACAAGAATGTTATACTTTTGAACGTGTGCCTGAGACGCTCCAAAATGTGTAATACCATGCTGTTTTGCGGATAGTACTCAAGATACAGCAGGCACTGTATATGTTCGATGCTTGCTGTGCATGTTCCATCTGAAGGCTATAAAACGCAGCGTACAGCACAGGTTAGTGCCGCATTTGCATACTGCATGGCAACTCACCAATGCAGTAATCTGACGTCCTCCTGCCACTCTCTTCCCAATCCAAAATGTGTAATACCATGCTGTTTTGCGGATAGTACTCAAGATACAGCAGGCACTGTATATGTTCGATGCTTGCTGTGCACGTTCCATCTGAAGGTTATAAAACGCAGCGTACAGCACAGGTTGGTGCCGCTTTTGCATACTGCATGGCAACTCACCAATGCAGTAATCCAACGTCCTCCTGCCACTCTCTTCCCAATCGCCGTAGTATGTGTGACGAGCCAGGTTCATGCACGCACTCTTACAATCAGCATAAAACACACAAGCCGTCGTACCTTACAGTGTGTCATGATCAAGCCTGTGGACTGAATCACGCACAGCCTTTAGAGGAGTGGGTAGCTTAGTCCACAGTCTATACGCTCACGAACAACAAGGCCTCTCCGCGCCATCGGCGTGAGCCTAGTTTTACGTATCGTCGCCTTGATGTTAAGTATGTAGCCGGGTAGGTAGTACATCGCAGCCTGAATAGCATATTTACAAGAGACTAACATCTGAGCCCCCGGGAAAAGCGCGTTCAGAACAAATCTTCTAATCAACAAAGCAATATCCAGTTTCTCAGTGAAGTCACTGAATGCTCTAGAAATTACTCTGGATATGCTTAATCACGAGCAAGTGTTGAGTCAAGTGTAGCCACAAGACTGTGCATGCGAATCAACTGGTAAGGCTGACAATAATATGCAAATATTCACACTGCGAGATCCTTGTCTTCTGCTGCACACGTTTTATCCGCGGGAATCAGTCTTCTTAATCGTGCTCTCACTTCCCAAAGGGATCAACAACAAACGCACAGACTGCCGTGTAACTGGCTTTTGTCACTCCGCAAAATACAAGATATTACTAAAAAATTATCTTCCTACTGGAAGAAATACTTGTCAGAGAGCGGTCGTCTATTCACATGCCGCTTGACGGCAGTTAACACGAAGCAGGAACGGATTCATCATCGCTTTTCATGAAGCACACTGATGTGAAGAAGGAAAAAATCTACTCCTTCACAGCGCCCCACGGCCACACCTTCAGTACGCGTTTGAAGAACGCACTTTTGCTGGACTAAGAGTTGCCGGCGCATTACCATATATAACGCCAAAGCTCGTATAATTCGTGAGAAATAAATCCCCTTAATCTTCAGGCAGTGACTTGCTGATAGGCTGCAGCACGTTTTCAGTGGATCAATAGACGCTTACACACTACCCATCCGCGCTTTTCACAAGGGCTCCACGTTGTTTAAGGAGTTATATTCTTCACATGTGGATATTATGCGAACTGATGTCCACCTTGATAGCATAATGTTGTGGAAGCCCTGGCAGCAATGGTGGGGACGTGCAGGCACTACTCGACAGAACAAGTTGTCAAATGTGTTGCGCCAATGCACGCGCAGAGAACAAATCATCAGCAAGCAATTCAACAACCTAGCTAAACGGACACGATTTACCCACAGTCCTGGCCCCACTGCGCATATTTTAAGCATCTCTACGGGATTTGCTGTGACATGTGACACTTCAGAAACTCCTTTTACCTTCCTAAACGCACATACTGACACACACAATGAATACGCTTCTGTGGAATTGAACAGGTATGAAACGGAGAGGTGACAAAGAGTATCACGTGGAGTGCCAATTCAAAACGCCGCGTTACTACCGCGCGTTGGAACTCCAAAAACCACCGTCGTCACCCATTTCAACGCAGCTACAAAAACGACAATGATTCCAAGTGCCGTTCTTGGCGCACCCGGTGCAGATAAACGTATCATCAGCAGCTGATTGATTCGTAGTGCCACAACGGCATGATGCCAACATAGGACCACTTGAACTAGACGGCATATGCAATCTCCATGCTAGCAAGAGATGAGAACACACCATCAGCTGATGGATCGAAATGCTTCTGCATGTTTTGTCCGGTCAACGCAGAGCTCAATACCAGCACAAGCACTCCGCTGCATTTCCGGACTCACACCAAGGACCAACAGCTCATCTCTATGCTTTGTCGCCTGCGGACATGAAGTGCCAGCTCAGGATTGTCACTTACATCCTGGGAGTGCGCATACAATCCACTAAGAAGTTCTTTAATCCCAAAATCTAAGGTTGCACAATACAGTTTTTGTCGAGGATACTTGATATGTGTAACACAAGCACGCTTCACAAAGCTCTTTAGACATGCGAGTGCAGCTACCCGTAGACTCAATGCAAAAACGCAAAGGTGCGGCAGACGGTCACTCCAAACTTATCCTACTTTTCGCTTAATACGCACATGAAAATCCCTGTAGCACCAGTGCATCCACTCACGATAATTGTACCAATGTCTGATTTTCCAATCACTTCCAACATCATAGACGAGATTACCACGACGATTACATAGTCCAGCAAGAGTCAATCGGGATTCCCTCAAGTTCAGCGGGAGTGCACCAGGAAATCCTACAAAGCAACGAAATGGGCTATGCCCATCACGCAAGGCCATTCACGCCTTCACATATTCCTGCAGCAGTGCGTTTTAATGTTACTTGCTCCCCATCACATGTTTGAAGTGGCATCTGACGCACTACCTACAAGTTCAGGGGGCCTGTGCACAGCAAAACAAGCTGCCCAATAGGTTTTCTACGTGTACAGAAGCATTTCGAATGCAATGGACCCAAGCTTTCACTTTTTCATTCGATGTTGCCGTCTAAAATCTTATGTGCAAGCTGCACAGTTCGGTACATTGAGAAGCTGTCACTGCACAGGAACTCAAAGGCAGCTTCTAGTTTGCCGTATTGTATTAGTAATCTATTGTCTGATGCGCAGGCCACGACGATGCAGCAATACACATGACGAACGAAACATGCAATGAACAAAAAACCGTTTTCAGGTGTT
>NW_013655340.1:22747-32325 GCF_000499385.1 Eimeria necatrix
GAGGAACGGATTCATCATCGCTTTTCATGAAGCACACTGATGTGAAGAAGGAAAAAATCTACTCGTTCACAGCGCCCCACGGCCACACCTTCACTACGCGTTTGAAGAACGCACTTTTGCTGGACGCATTGCCATATATAACGCCAAAGCTTGTATAATTCGTGCGAAATAAATCCCCTTAATTTTCGGGCAGTGACTCGCTGATAGGCTACGGCACGTTTTTAGTGGATCAATAGACGCTTACACACTACCCATCCGCGCTTTTCACAGGGGGTCTCCACGTTGTTTAAGGAATTATATTCTTCACATGTGAATATTATGCGAACTGATGTCCAACTTGATAGCATAATGTTGTGGAAGCCCTGGCAGCAATGGTGGGGACGTGCAGGCACTACTCGACAAAACAAGTTGTCAAATGTGTTGCGCGAATGCACGCGCAGAGAACAAATCATCAGCAAGCAACCTAGCTAAATAGACACGATTTGCCCACAGTCCTGGCCCCACTGCACATATTTTAAGCATCTCTACGGGATTTGCTGTGACATGTGACACTTCAGAAACTTTTTTTACCTTCCTAAACGCACATACTGACACACAAAATGAATACGCTTCTGTGGAATTGAACAGGTATGAAACGGAGAGGTGACGAAGAGTATCACGTGGAGTGCCAATTCAAAACGCCGCATTACTACCGCGCGTTGGAACTCCAAAAACCACCGGCGTCACCCATTTCAACGCAGCTACAAAAACGACAATGATTCCAAGTGCCGTTCTTGGCGCACCCGGTGCAGATAAACGTATCATTAGCAGCTGATTGATTCGTAGCGCCACAAAGGCATGATGCCAACATAGGACCACTCGAACTAGACGGCATATGCAATCTCCATGCTAACAGATGAGAACAAACCATCAGCTGATGGATCGAAATGCTTCTGCACGTTTTGTCCGGTCCACGCAGAGCTCAATACCAGCACAAACACTCCGCTGCATTTCTGGGACTCACACCAAAGACCAACAGCTCATCTCTATGCTTTGTCGCCTGCGGACATGAAGTGCCAGTTCAGGCTTGTCACTTACATCCTGGGAGTGCGCATACAATCCACTAAGAAGTTCTTTAATCCAAAAATCTAAGGTTGCACAGAAAAAGTTTTTGTCGAGGATACTTGATATGACACAAGCACGCTTCACAAGATGCCAAAGCTCTTTCGACATGCGAGTGCAGCTACCGTAGACTCAATGCAAAAACGCAAAGGTGCGGCAGACGGTCACTCCAAACTTCTTCTATTTTTCGCTTAATACGCACATGAAAATCCCTGTAGCACCAGTGCATCCACTCACGATAACTGCACCAATGTCTGATTTTCCAATCACTTCCAACATCATAGACGAGATTACCACGATGATTACATAGTCCAGCAAGCGTCAATTGGGATTCCCTCAAGTTCAGCGGGAGTGCACCAGGAAATCCTACAAAGCAACGAAATGGACTATGCCCATCACGCAAGGCCATTCACTCCTTCACGAATTCCTGCAGCAGTGCGTTTTAATGTTACTTGCTCCCCATCACATGTTTGAAGTGGCATCTGACGCACTTTCTACAAGTTCAGGGGGCCGGTGCACAGCAAAACAAGCTGCCCAATAGGTTTTCTACGTGTACAGAAGCATTTCGAATGCAATGGACCCAAGCTTTCATTTTTTCATTCGATGTTGCCGTCTAAAATCTTATGTGCAAGCTGCACAGTTCGGTACATTGAGGAGCTGTCACTGCACAGGAACTCAAAGGCAGCTTCTAGTTTGCCGTATTGTATTAGTAATCTATTGTCTGATGCGCAGGCCACGACGATGCAGCAATACACATGACGAACGAAACATGCAATGAACAAAAAACCGTTTCCAGGTGTTTTAAACTTCAATGCACAAAACGGCAGCGCAGGCTTAAGCCGATACCGGAAAGAGTTGCTCATTTTCCGAGGCACCGAAAAAAAGATTGAGGTTAGAGTTTGTGGAACAAACATGCTCCATCGTTTTCTCTTCTGGTCCAACATGCCGTCGATCCAGTCGATGTGCGTTTGTACGCCACAAAACGCACTGCCTAGCAGCTCGGATGCGCCAGGTGACTTGTGAGCTTGTCTTAAGAAATGCCTTGAGGATCAAGGGTGTTTAATCAAGGGTGTTGACTTGCTTTTCGTGCTTGAGTGTAACTGTTTGCCGAAGTACTCTTCATGACTGCAGTATGCTGAGTTCTTGTTTCACCACATATGTCATTACGCCTGGCAAATGTACAAGCAGAAGACAAGGCACCATACCGCTATCCAGCGTGAATCTACATGAATATATGCATACAAGCACGCACATCGCTAGCAATGCGAGACTCTAGCTGTCGAACTCTTTGCATCTGTTCAGTTTGTTGTGATTTACGAGGCTTACTACCTAACACTCAACCCAGATTTTAAAACTCATTTGAAGCTCCACCGCAGAGAGGCAAAGGGTCCGAGAATTCGCGACCAGAAACACAACAAAAGTGCTGTGCCGAATGGATTCCACGGTAATTCGTTAAGTCCCTGCAGTTCACGCCCTACAAGAAGTGCAAAGGAGGAGAGAAACGACGTTGGCTGGGTCTGTCAAGACCTCACTGGCATGCTGCTCTGCAAACGGCAGGAAACAAGGATAACACGTTCGTTGAGCTTTCTCTGGAGTGGGAAGATCGCATCAGAAGTCTCAATGAGTGACATGAAAGGAAGCCACTGGTGGCGCAATGATCATTTATAACACAGAAAAGGGCCTCAGCAGTTTCTCAAGTGATTGTGACGGTTAGCCCACGCAAGCGCACACCTTCGTCAGAAAACTGAATTACGGTTTTAGCAGTGAATATCACGAATGGGAAGCAGGCCGCACTCGCTGCAAAGGAAAACCCACGAACGAAAATGCCAATGCTCGTATCAGTATAAGTGTTTGAAGACTAGTAGCAATCCTCTGCAATTTTGTAAAACCAACCTGGTGGGCAATGCAAGCATTTGCTCTAAAAAATATCTGCATTGTTCAAATGTTCAGTTCCCTATATCCCCAAGCACGCTTCCATGTAGCTGATTCTGAGGTTTGGGCGTGTCGACCACGAAAAGCGCATGACTGGATGACCAGTACACAGACGCAACATGATATGCCACACCTTAGAAACACCACGCTCGTTTGTGGTTCCTGCTTTTTCCATGAAATGGTAGAGAGCAAAACGCTGCTAATTATTTCTCCGCGCATGCCTTGAAACACCTTTCAGCACAAAAAGCGTCTCCAACATCTCCCTCTGTCCGCGATTATTCTATGAACTGCTTCCAGGAGCATGTTGAGCGCACTTGCTGTAACAGCAATGCCCTTCACGAATACAAATGATTTCCCGCAAATCCAGGAAACGGCGCAATAGTGCCCAGAGCAAAGGAAGCGCTCTGAGCTTTGTGGTGCTCACGCATGTCCACGACGCAGCCATGCGCTGCTCCTCTTCCGCAAAAGTGCCTCACAAGTCATCTAATCACGTATTACTAGTATCTGAGTGCGAACACATATAGCTTCTACATGCTAACCTGTACCTCTAAGTTTCATATGCCAAACACAACGCATAGTACGATCTCATTGACGTTAAGTCTGTAAATAATAAAACCAATTGCCCAACTTGAGTTCTAACGAAGCAAGGCAATGCAACCTCTTCTTTTGAATGTCGTGTCTGCGCCAGTCCTAGTGCCAGAATCGCCAAAATATAATGCGTAGCACCACAAAAGATACCGAGAGCAAATCGTCCGTCAGCTGCAATACGCAGTGTATTTCATTTGTCACGTATATCATTTCTCGGGGAATAATGGAAATGACGCGCACTATCTGGTAGCCCCAGCTTCACGTCATTGACGCAAATGTATACACGTTGGTTCAGCGGCATAGCTGCGTGAAAGGTACTTCTTTTGTAAACGTTTCCGGTTATCTTCTCATGCTCGGAGAGTTCCAGGAGTAGCTGCCAGCATATACTACACGGTACGAATAAGGAACACTGTCGGTGCAAAAGACACACATGCAGTGGACTACGCGTACTTCTCCGCAGTCGCTCTGTATTTCATGAAATAAGCCGCGCTTTATGGTCTAATGCGTCATGGCTCAAAACAAGTTATCTAAGCATAGGTGCCAAACCATATGCGCCGCGCGGAATTGTCAGTTTGCACTCATTCTCTCAATACATCCCATAGCGCACTGGTCCTGGCACACTTCTTCAAACCTTTATCGCATTTTGTATTTGTGGCCAGTTTGTTTCGTTCACAGCAATGGTACACCGAGATTCAAACATTTATGACGCACGCACTGCAAGTGCAGCTGACTCTACGTTGTTGCGCTTTTAGGTGTCTAGCAGCACGCAGGATTTGGAGTATTAGCAGCGTGGCGTGACTCCAAGCACGATGTTGAATATGTGTCCTGAGGAATCTCCTTTCAATGCAGCTATATCGTTGACGCAAACGAGCTTAAAACGGAAAGCATGAGATTATGCGAATAGCACGATGACAAGAGGGAAATCAAAATAGTAGTAGCACGAGAAGGCCCATTCGTTTCAAAGAGTGAGGCAAGAAACACAAGCTTTGGAGCCAACTGATGCACGCAAAGAGAGACACCAATGTTAGCAGGTCTGCTGGTCGCTGGTCTTCCGAAAGGAATCAGCACAATAACTAGTAACCACATGTATATTTAAAAGCGGACACAGCATACAACAACTAGTGCAGCTTGGCGAGCAGACAAAATACTGTGTATAACCATAATGCATTCCATAGAAGAGTGACAGTTACTTCCTGAGTCGTTGAATGTAATATGTCCGACCTACGAACTCAAACATCCGGAAATCTCCGAAGTTCCATTTCTACCGCACATGAAACTTACAAAGTGCCATTTGGTGCGCAGACGATGCTCTTTGTAGCTCTCACAGACATGAGCCATAGCTCTGTATGCAGAATTAAAAACATTCCTCGTTCGCAACAGTACACAAAGTCTGTGAACGTCCATGCACGGCATTCGCAACAAACAAGTTTACGGGGTTTTGTGTAACTTCACGCGATCTGCAATTCGTACGTCGCATCAGAGGATTACTCAACTACTCGATATACATAGTGAGAAAGCTGCAGTAACTAAGGGACGCACAGAGAAGGTACAGCATCGACTGGTGAGGAATCAACAGGAATCATTAACTGGGCAAATGCAGTGCCCCACCACGAACAAAGCCGCATCCATCACCAAGCATATTACTTCCCACCAGGTAGCTAATTCTGATTTGCATTATCCGCATCTAGTTCTTGAGCTCTCCAAATAATTGCGTATGACGTGGAGCTTACAAGCTGAGAACCCGCAAGCCGTCTTACGAAGCCACAAGTGAGCTCATATGCGTGCTTTCGGTGACGATAAATCGCGGTACTGCGCCAATGCAGCTTGTGAAAAGGCATGTATACAGTGCAACTACGAACCAGTTTGAACATAGGATCCGCCACAAGGTTAATTTTGAATACATCTAGAGCGCCAGAGGGAGAACATTTGGAAGCACCGCCCACATAAAAGCTCTACCAAGAAAAACGCAATCCAGTGGAGAAGACGTCCAATATGTGGTCTGTGTAATTGCTTGGCCATGATAGACAACGCATGGAAGAGCTGTTATTTGCAGCTACTCCCGCTATATGGTGAACGAACTGCCGACAGCCCTGCACAATCCCTTGCCTGTCAATATCAAAACACGCAGATGGGTCTGAGGCCTGTCGGCCTTCAAACCAATTGTTTTGCAAACAAGGAAACTCCGCACTCCCTGCAGACGCTCCGTAGAGTCTACAAGGAAGCGAGCTGAAGCTGCTTCTGGAGAACGCAAGCCGCCACAAACTTGCCTTACAGACGTAACCGGGCTTGGACCGTGACACCATAAAAGCAGTTATGCTGTAGCTATCAAATGCAATATCAACAGCCCTGCTTACTGCTTGTGAGCAACATCCAAACCACTGAGGCCGCCATGTACGTATAGACGCGGAGAGAGTTCTTCTATACAGCCCAGTATACATACGCTATACAGCACTTTTCTAGTACTTTTATGTTTGGAAGCCCATCCTAGTAAGATTTGCGTACGCCCTGCACGGACAAAAATTTCTCAGCTGGTCCCATGGTTGCCGTCTCAACAATAGAGGCACATAATTGCTTCTGTCAAAGCCGCACTCATTTTGGCTCCTGATCAGTAGTGCTGTGCAGCAGCGTATGGTATACGCGTGCCTGATTTTGATTAAAACAAGGGGCACCATCAATGGCAATTTATCATGAACGTCCAGCACGCAGCGCTAAAATGCCTCATTGCATATATTCGTAGTTCGCTCTAGAGTGGTGGCGTCGATTTACAATCCTGAACTTACAATGCGGCCTAATTACAAGGCAGTTACACTGTTGCTAGATGACCTGTTGAGCGATGTAGAACAAGCGACCATATATTCATGACTCGCCAGCATCCTCATGTAGCGATCCACCAGTCAGTTTGAAGCTAGACAAAAATGTCAACTACAATCGATGATCCGGGAATATCTCACGGTCTGTAATTAGCAAGCAATCACAACATGCAATTGTCCGCTGCATATCTTGGGAAAGGTAGAAGCGCTCTCTGCAGGTGTACCTTGCTAGCTGGTCGGTAGTGTTCCTAAGCCCAACTGTTCAAATCCACTCTTTTCCGGACCAAAATGTGTCGATACGCGCTCTCCAGCCCCCAAATTGCGGCACTTCGAACCATTCAGAAGCGTCGAACTCTGCGTTGCTATATGTATATATATGTATATATATATATATATGTAACACCGCAGAGTTTGATATATGTATATATATATACATATACATATATACAAATATATATAGCAGCGCAGAGTTCGACGCTTCTGAATAAAGTGCCGCAATGCGGTTTTTCTCCTATCAGCGTGATGCCGCATACGACGTTTCACATCTTAGTCATTTGCTAGTCTTCGCGGATGCATGCAACGGACTCCCTGAAGTGTGATGAAATCACCCAACGAAGACCGCGCAGCTCTAGAAACCTACAAAAGTTGCTGCTAATTACCCGAAGAAGGTATACACATTTTTCTCGTGGAAAAATACGCTTCTACACTGTGCACCCTTCTATACAGTCCTACAGCTTCAGCGCCCCAGTTGTTCGATGTGTCGATAGGGTAGCAATAACCCTTTGACAGCAGAACACAGAGCTGTTAACCTACTGAGGCAAATATTCACCAGCCAAGACAATGAGTAAACGCCCCACAGTGTCACGCTTTCTCAGGCCTCTACCTAGTGTTATCACTGCATCCTGTTACTGCAGACGAGCAGCGATGCCCACAGTAGATGAGCAAAACTGGAACGTTCTGCTGCCCTAAACAGCACTGCTTGCCTCAGCAACTACGGCTGCATTATCTGAAGGGTGCCCTGCTAAAAATGGGGAAGCGTTTGGCTACGCATATTTTTCGTTGCACTGCTATACACATACTACCAAGGAGTTCTTCCAACCCACACTAGCCAATGCTAGATGTATCCGCTTTCGCATCGTTACTATTGAGGAATCAACGCACGAACTTCAGGTGAAGGACAGAATATAAGCAACAAAAATTCTGCCTGGATTGCCTGCTGCGAGCAAAAACTAGTGATTTCATGCAGCTAGGCATTGATGCTCGATGCACTGAAAAACTCGGAATCCATTTGGTGCATAACTAGACTTCTCGTTGTCTCTCTGTTGCATAGCTACCACACTTTGTCTCTTCCAAAGCAGAGGCAAGATTGCGCACCACTCTCTGCGCCAGTACTATGCGCAGACGCTCCAGTGAATACCAAGCATGTGCGTCCTTTGCGCCGAGCACTGCTTACGTCCTGCAGAGTTAGTACTCGCCCGCAGTGTGCAGTGTCTGGCCGTGGAGCCAGAAAAGTCCTGTACAGTCCTGTCCTGTCACTTGTCCATGCATGTACGGCTCTGTATTGGATGGCGGAAAGGCCTCTTGAATGCCATGAACAATTATTACAGAAGGAATGTGCACTACTCAAAAGCCGATTTTCCTTGGGGCTGAGCATATTTTAACTAGCTCCGCCATGGGCACCTCCACAACGAGCACACCCATTAGGATGCTGTGTTCGCCAAAATGCATGTTTTGCCAGTGGCCGAAAGCCAGTCCCACGCAGAAAGATCTTCTAAGCGGGAAAACACAGATGAAATACCTCAACGGCTTCTGTTCATATTCTCGGCCTCTCCTTGCAACGCACTCTCTGCGCGATCCACCTTCTGTTCAACCGACATCCCGCTTCAAATAAATTGTGCTCACACCAGGACAACAGTATTAGCATTCCTGCTCTTGTCATTGATGTCCAAAGGTCGGATTCAGTTTGCCCTTTTCCAATGAATATGAGCGTACTAAAATTCACTCACACCAAAACAGCGAATCCGCGAGATCAGCAAGCTCCTGTTCATGTGTTCCGGGATTTTCCAAGGCACTCAAGCCAAGGGAACACACAGACAGTAAAATGCTTGTTCTCAGTACTCTAGTCTGGGCAGCACCGCGTTGCTGTCTTGCTGCCCCATGCAGGTAAGCCACCTTACATACTACATGACAAAGTGTCAGATACCAAATTGTTTCCATCATGCTTCGGCGTTCAGCGCATTCGTGGGAAGCAGGGCAACCTCAAAAAGCCCCAAGAGCTTGTTGAGAACTCCAAGCACGCCGAATCTAGTTGGGGTAGAACAACCCTGTGCAGAGGCTTAACGTCGACAAAAGCATTCGCCTGCGCGCGCTTTCCTACTCAGCTTTAGAAAAGTATTAGCGTCGCTACTACTGCAGCCGCTATCGTGCTAGATTATTGCCAGTAGGAGGTAAATATCCCTAATACTTTGCAACTGCCACCAAACAATCACAGCACATTAAAACATTGCTACTACTTTAGTGAATATAAAATGGAATTCCACGCTGAAAAGATATTTTCATGTCCACCTATCCAGAACAGGTCGCTATACACACTTCCGCCTTTACTGGAGTCAGCCGTTCCTGAAGCCGAGGCCGCATCAAGTGTTCATCCGTGGATTCAACCTTGTCACTGGAACCCACAATCTGTTGCCGAAGATAATAGTCAAATACATATCTGCGATTGTTCGTCAGTCTGATGCCTTGTTACTCAAAAGGACTACCTCAATCCTTTCGTACTTCAATGCTTCCACGCTGCACGAAAATTTTAGCAAGCCGTGCGTACCCAAACGGGTTGACTCGAGGTTGTCAAAACAAAGGCAGGCTACGTGAATGGCATACAAAGGAAATAGATATCAAACCTGAAAGCAATAGACGAGCTCTGTGGAGCTTTGAGAGTGGATTTATACTTCGGTCACTCTGAACGGCTAATCATCAAACGGGCACATGCACAAGCCCGTTGATTCGAAGTATGCCAAGCTACCAATTAGCCATTTCCCCCGTCCAACACAAAGCATTCAGCGCACGTTCTGCAAGTGTCTCGAGATTAAATATTCAAAAAGGGTGGCTCCGAACCAAAGGAAAGAGCAATAACTAGCGGTCATACGTGCT
>NW_013655341.1:0-26944 GCF_000499385.1 Eimeria necatrix
ATGGGTTTAGGGTTTAGGGTTTAGGGTTTAGGGTTTAGGGTTTAGGGTTTAGGGTTTAGGGTTTAGGGTTTAGTGTTTAGGGTTAAGGGTTTAGGGTTTAGGGCTTAGGGTTTAGGGTTTAGGGTTTAGGGTTTAGGGTTTTAGGTTTTAGTGTTTAGGGTTTGGGGTTTAGTGTTTAGGGTTTAGGGTTTAGGGTTTTGGTTTTACGGTTTAGGGTTCAAGGTTTAGGGTTTAGGGTTCAGGGTTTAGGGTCTAGGGTTTAGGGTTTAGGGTTTAGGGTTTTAGGTTTTAGGGTTTAGGGTTTAGGGTTTAGGGTGTAAGGTTTAGGGTTTAAGGTTCACGGTTTAGGGTTCACGGTTTAGGGTTTAGGGTTTAGGGTTTGCGGTTTACTGTTTAGGGTTAAGGGTTTAGGGTTTAGGGTTTAGGGTTTAGGGTTTAGGGTTTAGGGCTTAGGGTTTAGGGTTTAGAGTTTAGGCTTTGGAGTTTGGGGTTTTCGACTTAAGGGCGTTGGAGTTTAGGCTTTAGAGTTTAGGGTTTTAGAGCCAACGGTTTTAGGGTTTAGAGTTTAGGCTTTAGGGTTCAGCGCTTGGGGTTTTCAGGGTTTAGTGATGAAGGTTTAGGGTTTAGGGTTTAGGGTTTAGGGTTTAGTGTTTAGGGTTTAGGGTTAAGGGTTTAGGGTTTAGGGCTTAGGGTTTAGGCTTTAGGCTTTAGGTTTTAGGCTTTAGTCTTTAGGCTTTAGGGTTTAGGGTTTAGGCTTCAGGGTTCAGGGTTTAGGGTTTAGGGTTTAGGGTTTTAGGGTTTAGGGTTTGGGGTTTAGGGTTCGGGGTTTAAGGTTTAGTGTTTAGGGCTTAGGGCTTAGGGTTTGCGGTTTAGGTTTTAGGTTTTAGGGTTTAGGGTTTAGGGTTTAGAGTTTAGTGTTTAGGGTTTAGGGTTCAGAGTTTAGCAAGGCCGAATAGTGTATCATAAGCAATTGAACTGCATTTGGAGACTCTTATATTCTTTTGACCTTCTGTAACTTTGAAGAGGCTAGATTTAGCATAGTATATCTTCGTGTCGATCAGAGGGTGTGCTGCATCATAATCGCTTTAGAAAAAACACAAGCCTGCAGCGGTCTTAATACTTGCTGTAAAGCTAGGGCTAGGGTGGTTTGGTGTAGCTCTACTGGAAGTTCTCATGATCTGCATTTTCGCCAGCTGACTTATGTGCAAAAGAACGACAAGCGCTTCGCTTGTTTTCGAGCGCTGACGGCTAGATTTCGGTGCACCGAAAGGCCAGCAGCGGGTTCAACTTTGCCTCAGGCTCCTAAAGGCCCTTATTTTAGGCGAAAATATGTTGTTTGCTGTCTGCTACAAATGTTTTCTGTCTGTAGGCGCAAACATGGTAGCTTGTACGTGAACACAAAAATAGCAAACGGGTTATAATCTTTGATATTAGGGATGAGGGACTGCCGCTTCTTGGGTGTTTTCCGATATAAAAACTACGCTTCACATTCACAGCCGGCCCGTACTTTGAGTTATTTTGCAGTTGTTGTCACGTGGTGCCGGGTAAAAAGGTTGCAGTACTGTAGCCATCTCTTTTCTCCGAAGGCGCGTCTACTTGACTGTGGAATTGGTGAATTGCGGATCCAGCATGTCGATTTCGGTCACAGTCAGTCCGTTCCATTTTCGTTTATGCGGTTGAACTGGAGCGTTTTTGCGCCCACTGTATTGACTGTGGGTCCGAAATATTGTTTGTTTTGAACTTTTCAGGATGTGCAAGCACTATTCAGGGCCCTGATCGACGACATGTTTGCTTGGCAGTGCTGATGGCGGTTCCCAACTAGCAAGTTCGAGCGCTTTCGTCTTGTGCTCTTGTAAATTTTGCGATATATGGTGCATTTCTATTCTTTCATGAATGCTGTTGGGGAAAATTACCAAGCAGGAGACAGGCCACTTGTTTCCAAAAGATGCGTATTATCTGCTATGCTGGAGATCCCTGGCGGGTATCGTAACTGATACTTGGAGTCGCGCTTAGGGCTAATGTCACGCATTTGTTGCGATGCGCTCTGTCTATCGGCCACCAGGGTGTCAGTTCTATATGACTTCCATTGCTCGCTGCCTACAGCACGTTTTGACAGGCTCAGGTCCAATTCCTAGAACTAATTTACGAGGCTTACTAAGCTGGATGGAACGTCACCCGTTCTATACCATCGTGTTTTCTTTTTGTCTTCCGAAAACACTTTCCTGTTAGAAGTAATGAATCCCTTATTTATGCAGCTTAGTACCTGATGTACAGTGAATTGCATGTCCACAACGTTCACTACTTGCTACGGCGAATACAGTCCAAATTTAAATCCGAAAACCAGATTGATGGTCGTATCGCCTTGTTTCAGGTTGTCATAGGTAAATTTCAGGGCTAGACGCAAAAGAAGCATAACTCCTCAGTAAATCTATACAGTCTGCCGGAACGTCGACAAGGTGTTAACATAAGCGGTAATGCTTTGAAGAAGCCGATTTGGAATAACATATGCACCAGGAAGATGCCTACATATCAAAAGATTCGTCCACACTGACAGATTGACATACAATATAATTGTAGCTGTTAATGTGAAACTGCGACGTCTGCAGAGTTGCAGCTGTGTGGCTTTTACACTGCAAAAAGGCGGATATGTTTTTGCCTGCAGAAGGGTGATTCAAACAAAGAAGAAGGCGACTATTTATGAATCCCTTCGGGCAGTGTAGTGCTGTGCTTGCAGTTGTGCCTGTTTGCCTTTGGACTTGACAGGTTTTATGTAGTGTGTCATCCATGCAGCGAGCTGCAAAAGAAAGCGTGCAGGGACATCGCTCATTCGACAGTCCTTGCATTTCTAGCTAGTGCGCCTCACAAGAATGGGCTTCGTAGAATGTACCAGTTCACAAGCTCTGTTACTTTTTGTTCTGTTCCTCATCGCAAATATTATGCGTGAGATGTGACAAGCTCGTTCCGTATACAGTGCAAAATGTCTACCTTGTGACGTTGTGTGAGTGCAGTCACAAAAGAGAGCTCATCGTTTTTATACAGATTGTGCGTGTCCTATTCTCTTTACTAATGGCGGCACATGATTGCGTGTCGTAGGTTCCCGGTAATCGCACTGGGCTCGTCCCCTTCAGTGCCAATATTTGCTTATTTCAAATTTTTTTACCGATGTAATCGAGATACAGTCAAGAAGGAAACAACGTATGAGTTAGGAAGGTCCCTGTTAAGTTGTCCTTATGACTCCAGAACAACCCTGTAAAGCCTGTAGCTGCATCATTCTATATAGCCACTTGTGTGCTGACTAGTAGCAGGCAGCCTCCATGGAACTCCTCCATACTTGTTTGCTCGCCGTGGTAAATACGATTTTTGCCACTTTGTTTGAGTTCTGGTGTCATCGGAAAATGCATGCATACCTTCGTCCCAAGACCGTGCGTCTCGTGCACTCCACAGAGTCATTTACCAATGCCAGTGCCTGGCACGATACTATTTAAAGACGTACACTTGTACGTGAAGTATGTGCGTCTGTTGAAATTCTTCGAGCTGCATAACAACACCTATTGGTACTTCGTTTATGTATCTTTTCAATTTATGTGTGGGCACAATTCTTTGTGATAGAACCCATTGTCTATCTTGGTGACTGCCTTCATGTTCTTCGTGACACAGTGAATTATATAAGATTTGGCGGCATTGTTTGAATTTATGCTCGCTAGGGGAGTGCGTTTCCCTGACAACTGAAGATTCTGGGTAAAAATAGATGTGCCAATAACCGTGCACTGCGAGACAAATACCAACTTTTCCGATACTTCTTGTTCTCGCGGGGATGGCATGATCGAATACAGTTTTGTCTAGCTGTATGCTGACGTCTTGTTGCTTTTCGACGAAGACTCACACTAACATATTCTTGTGCAAGCAATCAGTAAGTCTTAGGTGCATAATCTTGGCAGCACAGAAAGCCGTGCGTTTCTTTTCACAACACCGAATGCTAGGCGTTGCACACGGCTGTATCGAACTGTGTATCATTTTGTTGGAAATAGGAATGTCGTAATGTGGGAAGTTGGTATGTCTCGTGGTTTCGAGTGACACATAGACGCACATCTCCAAAAACTGTGACGGCGGATTCGCTAAAGACGAATCTACGATAATGCATGATATATTGGGGCAGCTGATTCACTCCATTGTAGCGCTTCATTCTCATTCATAGTAATACCTTATTAATTTTTTAGCTCCACTTTTACTGACCAGCTTACATTTTCTTTGGGAAACCGTTTGTGAAGCTGTCGTTTTTTTGGTGGGAAACGTGAACAAGATTTGTTCCAGTTGATAAGCTCCCCTCGTCGATTACACTACGATGTCAGGTCGTTTTATGTCCACAGTTAAGTAGGTGCTATACCGAGCAACAACAATTACAAAAGAACACCCAGTGCTAGGTGAAATCCAGTACGGTACAACAGCTTTAATTATCAGTTCACCACATCTTTACAAGTGCTACATAAAACGCCCAAACTGCACGCATAAATTCATGCCTTCAGAAACTTGTTTTTTAATCCCTACCTTGTACGTTCCGCTATTCATCATCAGGAGAGCCCACAAAAGCCTCTGCATTGCCGTTTTGGAGTTTGCAGTGCATACTAAGGGAGCCCTAGAGTACTATTTCTGTGTATGCCGTACGTGCGTGCAATGCGTGTGAAGAGAGTGGCTCATTGACACAACAAAGAGTGCACTAAGCGTTGGCCGTTCATTTTTAAAACACTTCTGTAGGATTGTGGGAATCAGATAGCCTGATACTTTGGGTGCGAACACGCATCTTCTGCATAGAAGAAAAATACCTTAGTTTTGAATTCAGACGAGGCTTTGCATTTGTCTCTTTGGTGACGATGATGCCGTATCTGTGCATCTGTTCTAACAACTTGTATATTCTCATGGGGATTGAAAAGGCTTGTCACATGAGAACGGGGCACTCCTTGCATGTTTATGGCGGAAAATGTCTCAGATTGTGCGTTTTTTTTAACAGGTGTTCTGAGAATTAACATCAAAAGCTGCAAATCACTTATCATTCGCAGTGCGTATCTTTTTCGCGACTGATAACATCCTGGTCAGATCATTTCATTAAGATTGTGCATATGAACTCAACATGTTTTCTTCGTGTTTGTCAAAGATACTGTGTTGCTATTGTGAATCGAGCAAGCAGCAAGCGCGGTTGGGATTTTCCTGACGTCTAGCGGTGGGTTTGTAGAGGAGAATAGACTTTAGTTATCTAAAGCAGCCCATCAAGTCAGGCGGCAGCTCAGCGTTGCCATGACTTCCAACTACAAGCTGTTAGGCCTCATAAAGTATGAAAAAAAACTAAACATTGTATCTTAGGTCATTCACTCTCAGAGAAAGATCCACATTTAGTCAGGTATCAGCCTCGCCGACATCGCAAGTTCAGAACTCTGCAAGTTTCCTAGCATTGAGGAATATGCTCGGTACGTTTCGGAATGTGCGCGGCACATACATAGGGAAGCCATAGGAAAGCCAGCTTTTTCGTGTTTCCGTGTGCTCGTGGCGGATTCGCGAGTGCCATGGTTCTTATTCCGTGCACCTCCGCGCTCACTGTTTGAGGCATAGAGGTGCGGGCATGTAAATGAGAAACAATTATCTGTTCGTGCAACGCTGTTCTGCGCACAAGCACGGGTGCACTGCCCCGCGTCTTCCACGCGCTGGTGGGCCGTCATTGATCACGGTCATTTTCTAACCGGCAGTGCGAGTTATTGGCCGGACGACACAAACTTTGGCAACTATGCATTCAAAGGACGGTGCATTGCACATTCTGTTCTCCTGGGATTGTTGTCGTTCTTGTTATTTGGCGAGACCTTGTGCTTGGCAGCCTCGGTTTGTTCGGATACTAGAGAGAAGAAGTTTTGCCTTTATGGGAT
The DNA here is from genome assembly GCF_000499385.1 of Eimeria necatrix. Lineage (NCBI taxonomy): Eukaryota > Apicomplexa > Conoidasida > Eucoccidiorida > Eimeriidae > Eimeria > Eimeria necatrix. The sequence goes on from NW_013655341.1 coordinate 5,910, forward strand.
TCTCCGCTAGCATTCTTAACAGCGAATTAGTTGTCAACAACTGGCGCCGAGGAGCGGAAGTATTGGTGTTCTCGATATTAAAGGATGAAGCAGCCACCCTAGGTGCATCATGGACAATGGCGTGGTAACAGGTAGGGGCTCTATTGCTCGCGCGAAAGCGGAGAGCAGCATTTCTCACAGAAGCATGCATTCCTCATGGCCTGGTTGTGCCTCACTGTTGGCATACGTTGCAAAGGCAAATATAAAGACAGCTGTATTGCTTCTAGTGTCAAGGGTGCTTTCACCATACGCACAGGGCTTAGGATGAGATAGACGATGTGGCATGAGTGCGGGTGTGATGCTGGATGGACGCGTCCGTGCGTTACATGCTCGAGGGCTAGTAGGCTAAAGAACACAGAAATCCGTCATCGGCTGTGGAAAGTATATATCAGTTCTCCGTGATATTTGTCCATATTTGGCTCTCCGATAGAGCCGTGGGCTACTTTAGTGTGTCATTCATTGTTTTGAGGCCGAGACGCATTTGTTTTGTTTAATTTTCGTTTTTTTTTCAAATGACACTCCTTGCGAATAGCAGTTTGTATTGGGCGATGAGTTTTGTCAGTAAGTATAATATATCCCGATTATACCGTCAAGATTAGTCGAATGAGCAAAAATTTGCGGGGTTCTTGGTGAGAAGAAAAAGTTTGTTACTTCTTTGCGGTATCAGACTGTAAAGCAAAAAAGCATTCTCCTTCTGATGTTCAGCCATCGTAATTGAAAACAAAGACGTTCCATTCCCCGTCAGTGGGTGAGTTAGTTAAGAATTCGCACTCAGGTTGCTTGGTAGCCTGCGTAGCAAAGTAACCTTATTATCTAGAAAGTTCAAGAAGCGCGAGCTCTTCATGAGCGTGGGAGGAAACATGACAGCTAGTGCGTGCATGAACGTGACTGCAATACAAGAAATGCACTGAGAAGATTGACCTGTGTGAATAGATGCCCGACACCAGAGCGGCTGCGGAGGATAATTTTTCACATATGAATTGTATCAAACAATCCCAATGCAGCGCAAAGCCTTCGTTCTTTGTTTTGTTATTTCATGCTAGAACAGAGAGTTGCAGAACCGAGAAAGACCTTTTCCAGCGGGTACACGTCCTTTTGATTGCGGCATCATGCCTCCTCGACTGTTTCCTCGCAAGCGTACTGATCCAGTATGCTACCTATATTGTTCTGAAACAGCCAAACCTAATGCTTATCCAAGTGACGTGAGCATATTATTTATCCGTCAACAACGAAGAATGTTAGAAACACAAGTTTTGCGCTAGTGTGGAGTTTGACGTAGACCGTGCGTAAAGTAATAATATCACAATGCTACCGCAGTACGGCACTATTTCAGAAGCTTTCCCGTCATTCTACACAGCTCTAGAACGACTCTGCAGTACTGCGAACCGACAGTTCTTGCGAGTGCTTGTTCCCTTAACTGAAGTTTTTGTATGCCGATCCATGGCGTTTACATGACCTGCAGAAAGTACGTTTTTTTCTCTTGAAACGGCGGGAGAGAGAACTCCCGACGCTTCGCCACTGAATTTGACTCTGAAATAATATATTGCCCTTATTGCGTCTAGCACGTGCGCTTTTACAGACTGTAGTTGACAATTTGTCCTTTTAGAGGCGCTGCTAGTTTGTGGCGTAGTTTCATGTATTTTCAAAAGCTAACCATTTAACGCCTGTTTCGCTGCGCATTTGGCGCGCCTTTTTTTGTCTGGATTCTTTGCATGGTTCTTGCAATGATCAGTATTTCGGTTTGTGTCAAGCTATCACATTTCAGCATAATTCTTTCATTGTCACACTTCAGCAATGCGTTGAGGGGATCGCGCGAGTGTTTTGCAGTGAGTAGTCGAATAGCTGTGTTCAGAAGGCTCATGCTTGCAACTTTCCGTGCTCACCAGGTTGTCAGTTTTGAATATATCACTGCGTGTTTCGCAAAAATCGGTAGTAACCTGATGCATCAGTTCACCGAGAGGTGTGGAGCTCATTTCGCCTGCAATTGGTTCGATATTTTTCCACAAAGTTTTCGAAAGTGAGCATCGTCACACATGTGCGTGCCAGTATATGAAAAATGGCAATGCAGCATCTGCTGGCTGCTAGCGGGAGTCAGCAGGGCATCTGGCTGTGTCGTGATGGCGCGTTGCGACGGCTATACTTAAGCGCACGTAGAGAGCAAAAGCGTGCAGCTCGCAATACTTCTCGTATAGTGTAATGCATAGTATGAAAACAAATATCAAAATTTTTGCATAGATTCATGTGATGCAGGCACTGAGGAGCAAGTGCCAACTCAAAGGTAAAGCACGCATCCACTTCGCGCCATAGCAACAGAGTAGAGGACACTTCTGATCTCCGAGGGAGGGTCGCAAAGTGATCGCATGCTTACTTGCAGATACCAAAGTGTAGGGTACTGCTGGTATTAATGCGTGAACGCTAAGACTGATGGGGTCGTTGCACTTGTAGCTGGAGGCTGCGCCCTCTTATATGCACGCCGAAAACATTTGCACCAACCTTGAAGTGGCATTCCCAAACTGGTGGTTCGCTCTATTTTCTTTTCCTCAGTGTCACACTATGTCGCATTGCTGTGTGTTTAGATACTACGTTTCGTGAAGGCCTGATGAAGGAAGTCGCGGGCATTGGTATATCGCCTAAAACTGTTCTCTCTGAAGTTATTTCGTCATGCAGTGCCTTCAAATTGGTTCACGTACTGTGTTGCGGGACAAAAGGAAAGATAATGAGTCAGCATTGCTACTGAGATACACTATTTTGCTTTCTATCATGGCCACGGCGCGGTGTATCTATCTCCTGCACTCAAGATCCGTATCTCGATTTTTGTTCAGTCCGTGAGTCGCTTGGGTTGTTTAGCCTGTAAAAAATCTGATTTACAGGTTGTTCCAGGGCGCGTTATCTCAGGCTTGCTAGTGCGAATTATTGTTGGCGCCCTTGTAGATAGTATACGCATGTAACAGGACTTTTTTCTGTCAAACGCACGCTTGTGTCGTCGCTTTTGTTCTCATGTGTATGCTTTTCGACGCCAGAGTACTCCAACGGTGCTTATTGCCCATTTGTATTGACTTCCTAGGCGTTTCAGTGATTCAGCGGATGTGCACTATGGTTGTTGCTGTTTCAGTAAATATTGCGGTCGTCTTCACGTAGTTGAAGAAACCGAGGCGGTCTCCCCTCTTCTTGTATGCTGGCTGAGGCTGCTGCGGCATGTGCAACTGCATGCTGCCCCAGATGTCTCGTGGCGCCTTTTGGTTCCTTGTGGAGGCACTTTCCAGCGATCAAGCCATGCAAAATGGATAATACAGAGCAGAACTATAGAACCAGTAATATTAAAATGCTTGGCAATTTTCGAAGACGCATGAAACATTGGCGCTAAGCAGGAGGAAGCAGTTATGTAGTCATGGCAAAGGCCGTTTTTGTCACCGACTCTTTACAGATGCAAACATAAACTGGTGGCGTTTATTGTCCTGGCACGGTCAGCCCTGCACGTGCCATATTGCTTGCCGCATGACTGCATGTCCAGACAGTAGGCATCTGCGTTTCAGGTCACTTTCGTCAGCCAAGGACCTCCCGGTCGTAACACTGCTGTGCAGTGCATTTCAAAATTTTGAAACTAATTTTTTCAACACTCCTCTCCTAGCATCTAATTTTTCGCGTCAAACTGTCACGGCATTTTCAAGCTCGTCCTGGTATGTTTAATTCTGAGCATTCTGTGCAGCTTGCTGCCTTATCGCCTATTCAGAGAGTAAGTATTCGCACAGAAGGTCGTCTTTATCGCCTGAGAGCTTTGCGTTTCTCGCTTTTTAACCGCAATGCGCTTCAGTAATTTGAAACCCTCTTTGTGTCATTCTTCATCTGGGTTCAAATTTCTTGCAGCAGTGTCCCACGGCGTTTTGGAGGTGGTGCGTCTCCTTTGTCATTGTCGAATGAAATGACACATCGACGGCGTTCCTAAAACGTGGAACGCAATCATTGTTATCTGTTTCTCTAAAGATGCTCCCAGGTTTCACGGTGCCGCTACTTAAGCGATTCATTTGACGGCGGCAAGCTTTCCATGCTGTTGGAAGAGCGGGCGTGGCGTTATACTTTCGTCAAGCCAGAATTACTAGCTGCGAGAGCGCACGTTTGCCTGTATTCGCAAATACTGTCGGCAAGAACGTTGTGCGTGCCACAAGGCTTTCGTACACACTTGCGCGTTGAATTGTTCATATTCCTTCCCCTTAGTTCATGATATTATGCAAAAGAATGCGTTTACGGGCTTGACGGGTTATCGGCACTCGTGAACACTTAGAACCAGCAGTATGTGCTTTCAAGGAGCTACAAGTCGATTAATCACTGGAGCACCTGTCTGTAGAAGCATTGCGGCGATCTTCACAGATGCTGGTAAGCACCCAAGCGGACAGCGGAGTGTGTGACTGCACCACCTTCGTCGTGTTGAATTTGGCTTGAACCTTTGCACTCAGCGGAGTTCTGACGACTGTTTTCACGTAGGGAAGCAAGCAATACTTTGCTGTGATGCATTCAAGCCTACCGCAGTTTGTGTTGGAACTTGTTATTGCCCTTTATGTCCTGTGGTCCCTAAACGATGTTATTTATTTCTAATGCGAATCAGTGAAGCAGCTATGTCAGTTTTGCGAATCACCAGCACATCACAAAAGGGACTAGAAGATTACTAACTAATAGTATTGTTGGCAACTGCGTTGTTTCTTGTAACATTGGTGGCCGGGCATGATGCGCATTGCACAAACGGGCTTCTTTTTCCGTGATGCTTCGTAGAGTAAACGATGATTCAGGCGCAAATGCAAAATGAATGCGAACTATTATTACATGTTTTACCTTGCTTGCTGCGCCCATTAATGTGCAAGCAGACACCAATAATATCGCTTGGTGGCTGGGGGAGATGAGCCTTAAAATTGTGTTGCAGTCTTTTACTGTAATTCAGAAGGTTCGGGAGTGATGGATGGGAAATTATTCTGCGTATCTACACCGTACGTTTCCCGCTGAAGTAACGCTTTGACAACGCGGCAAAGCGTTGTGATGACGCGTTGACTCGAGCAACTCTCATCCTCGCGGTCTACGCGTGAGCGTGTGTAGCATTGTAAAAACTAGGCGCTCAGGCTTTTGCCGCCTTTCTGAAGACCCCATAGCTACAGTGTAATTACACAGCCAGTGTGTTTGTTGCGGCGTCGTGAAGAAGCTCATTTTTGCTCAGACCGAGACGGCACAAATGAAACCGCGTGACATTTGGCATACGCATTGAAGCACCACCGCAGAAGTGTCTACAGACCTACGCACAGATTTCTTTCACCGGAGGTGCCTTGGTGGCCTGGCATATACAAACTGTTTCCTACTGCGCACGCGCGCGGTCTCAAATGATGCGTACAAGCTGGCTTTGTGTTGTGCACATTCACCCAGCTCATGTTGATGTTATGTTTTCATACCTGGTGTTTCGCCTCAGGGACCCCGACGGTATGGAAGTTCAGATACCCTTTCCCATAACTTACACTCTTCCAAAGCCTGCAGGGAACACGGTTGCCAAACACATGCATATAAGCGTTTATCGGTCCACTGGAGGCCGTGCGTTTCACACATGAGCAGCATGTTCGTGAAGCATGATGTGTCCATAGCGCTGTTGTTTATGCTGGCAGACGAAAACGCTTTTGCGAACAACCGAAGGCGTCCTCTGAGTTGACACTGTGATGTCACTGATATTTTTGTTTCCGAATAGTGGCGTGCTTCAGTTGGGTGGGTTTGACGCGCACGTGACTTCGTGTTTGCTTGTTCCTGGTCATCGGTCTGCTTAGACAACAGATGCACCCAAAGCAAGTTGTCTTTGTGCGAAGGTCGTTGCAAATTGTGGAATTCATATTCACAAGGCACCCGAATGGATTTGTGGAAAGCTGGTGAGGCTCATGCAACAAATATGGAAGACAGTCCATCTGCGCGATTTTACTTGACTTCTGGTTGTGGGAAACAGTAAATAAATCATCAGCGTTACTCTTTGCAGTATTCGCAGGTTTGTGATGTCACGCAAAGAGCCACCTGCGAATGCCCAGTGGCTAAGCGTATAACAACGCTCTTGTCGGCAGCTGAAGCGCCACTGCCTAAAGCAACTCAACGGACGTTACGGTGCATCGTTCTAACGGACAGAGACAGAAAAACGTCAAAATATTTCATGAAAGACATAAATAATTGCTTAGGTCTATCAAATTTTCTTGCTACCGAGATTGTACGTTTTATGCATGCTTTCACAATGAAGCCGCAAGCCGTGTGACGTTCGTCCGAGAAATCTATGCTTCTTTCACCCACAGTTCAGCAGTATTGAAGTTTCCGAAACTTTATCAAAGGCGCGAAAGCCGTACTAATGATCTCAACACAACTGAGAACTGTGCAAGGCCTTATTCAATAATGTACAGGCTGCTCGTCATTCAAAACAAGCAGGTGACCTTTCAGGGATGCTTGGGCTGCCTTTAAAAATCATCCTCCCCAACAGCCCCGATAAGTTTAAAGATCCGCACCACCAGAACATTGGTAAATTTTATGTAGCACTACACACACTTTGCCTTGGCAGTTCATGCACTGCGACACTTTCCATCGGAACAGTTGCAGTCTGATGGATGACGTTGCCTGCGGGCGTATTTTTGTGTTCAGTATTGTCGTTTATTCGAGGCCATGAGTAACATACCAATGTTGGCACTCGTGCAAAAAGCACTTTTATGTCGTTTAGGGATTTATTATCAGTGGGTGGGTTTTCCGCAAAAGGTTTCTTGTGCTATGTGAAAGAAATCTGTGGCACTGTGAAGATGCTGAGCAGCCACAGTCCTTACTTGAGGGTGCTAAGCATTTCTGAGTAGCCCCCACAAGTTTCCAGCAGCATCTTATCTGAGAGACGATAACGTCTGCCACTGTAGCTAAAAAGAGCAGCTGTAACATTAGAATATTTGAATCATGTAAAGAATGCTCTTGTGGAAGCCCATGTTTTTCATAGATGGCTTTAGAAATATTTCTTTCCCTGGAGCGAAAAAGCGAAGACCCAGCCACATTTCAAGGTTTTCAGTACACTCATGTCTGATTTCGATCCTCTGGTGTGTTACGGTGTTTTAGGAAGTACGTTTAGCAAAAAATGTGTGCATCTCTTGCGTTATACATAAATTACGATATATAGGCTTTAGCGAGTGAAAACAAGGGTTTAATCGTTTCTGCGCAGTGGAAATTATTGCGGATTGTTACTTTATGAAGAGCATTGTTATTCCGTATCGAGTACATCTTTTTCGCTTCCGAAGCGTACTATTTTCTACCTAATGAAGTATCCTTAAAACGGTGCGGCGATATTTCTCTGCAGTCCCTCCAGTCAGGTTTTTCCTGCTTGAAGCCTTGGCGCATTCGGCGGCGCCAGGCTACCCCAAGAGCTTTTGTGTGACTCGATCGGAGTTGAGGCAAAGCATGAATTTGCGTGTACAAAAGGCATATGCAGTTGACACTTTTAAGACTGCTGTGACTTCAGGCTGTATGCCTGTTTCCCGTGTGATTACACAAACTTTTCAACGGTATGATCGTTATTACTGGGTAAAGAGGGTGCGGGGTTGCTGCTTTATCAGTTGCTGGTCCGTTGCCCGGAAGTTCAGTTATCTACGGCAATCAGCGCAAGGTAAAGCATTTGATGAAGCCTCAAAGATTTCTCGATGAAGTTGCCTGGTAATGTGGAGGAGGTGCGCTTCCTGTCTGTAGTGAAATTATATGCTGACTTGCATTGACGACCCAACGCTGGCTCCACTTTCCTTGACGATTCTTGCGTGTTTTTGTCTGAAACTAATATTTAAAAAGTTGTGGTGATTTTTTTCTCTAGCAAGCGTCAATTGCCAAGCAAATACAATCACGCCCGTTTCATGACCTTGAAACGGCATAAGAACCATGGTGCATCTACGAGAACCGCTTCATATTCGATATGTTATTTTGTTGTACCTGCGTAAACGCCGTACTTTAAAGCACAGATTCAATACAATGTATCAAACACTTGGAGGCACGTATCTGGGTTTGTATTCTTTTCGAAACAGATTGTGCTTCCCGCAAAACAAGTCACCAGCTGTTCGGCGTAGCTACGGAAAAGTGCTTCTTGGTCGCGTACCTCGTTCCCAGTTCGCATAACACCGCAGTTGGGATATCGCTGTTCATCAAGACTGAACATACTCATCTGCAGATTGCAATCCCGTCCCATTTTCCACTCCATCTGCAATGTACGCATTCTTATGCATCAAGATGCTTTGAACTATCTTTTGGTCGAGTTTTATACAGGCGAGTACTTTCAGCTCAATGACGTGGGAGAGGACAGTTGGACCGCGGCAAACATAAACGCGAAAGGTAAGGCAATCCTGCACATCTCTGGGAGCTAAAACGAAGGTGGCGATCCGAGACAACGTCAGAATGTGAGAATATCAGGGGCAAGCACACTTCCTATCCACAAAGATCTTCCACTTCCTAGCAATCGCAGAACGAAAATCAGTGCCAATCTAAGCACATTTGATTAGTGAAGAGCATTGCACAAACAAGCAAGTTGCCTTCCAGTTTCCGAACACTCGGCGGGCTCTTTCCACGTTTTTTGCTTGATATACCGATCGCAGTAAAAATCACGGAAAACTAAAAACAACCACTGCTCTCAACTTCCTATACGTTGTTCTAAAGGGGCAGTACTACGTGAAATCGTGGCACACCTACACTTTTGATATGCGTTTACGTTGATTCTGCGTCTTTAGGAGCCAGTCACTGCTGGGCCCATGCAGAGATTAATCATCGAGAAATAGAGCAATTCATAATTTCGTGAAATACGAATCTTGCAGAGAGTGCATTCGTAGCAATCGTGCATCAAAGAAGCCGTCATGTTGTGGTAAATGTTCTAACAGGTGCCACGAGGATGGTAAACCGCGAATTTACGATGTGTTCATCTCCAGGAGGTGAGTACTTCTGATAGCAATCTTGCTGCGGGTATTGAGCTGCTTCTGTTGAAATGTATTGAAATTTATGGACGCGCTTACAGGACACGTTTCCTCTGCCAGGGCAGAGCTGTCGCCAGTCGTCTTTTTCACGTCTCGTGTCTGTCATTGTTTATTTTGCGTTTTCCTCGTTTGCTCCGAAAATATGTATTTGAAGCGCTCTTTCTGCCGGTGTTGGAGTTTCCAGTGTAATTTGTAAATGCATGACTACTGCTTACCCATATCTTTTCACCACGACTTAACTGAGCCTCTACCACGAAAGGTTTTCTACTTCATTAGCACTCCACTTGCGCCGTGACACGACGTAATCAGCTGTAAGACCAAACGTGGCAGTGCACGTTTTATCAGTGTGAAACCTCAAGTTATAAGAAAAAGGAAGGTAGAGGCGTTTCTGTATGCGTGGCTTTGAAGATTAGCGGATAGCGCATCGATGAGTTCGGGGTAGAGTCGTGTGTCGCATCTTTGAATAGCAAAATCTTAACAATTCCGTTACATGCGAAGCATCCACTTTGTGACCCATTTGATACATAAAGAAGCAGAAAAGCGAATCGCTGGAAATTTTGTAGAAACATTCCTCCGAGGCCACTCTACAAGGAACATCCGGTAAGCCTGTATTCACTTACCCGGAGGACATTTGAAACTGGTGCTGCGCGAGTCAGCCCAACGTACACGGAATTATATATTTATTCGGGTGTTCGCATGTCTGCGTTGTATTGTATTACAGAATTATCTTTCTAAGCAGATTCCTCCTTACACCTTGATTCGCCTCAATTCATGAAAGCGGTGACTGCAGCGTCCCCTTGGTCTTAACTAAAATTGCTAATATCTAGGTGAGGGAGCCGACTGTACAATCAGGCGCATCTGGTTCGAAGAGTCAAAGCCGTATTTGGCTTGAAGCGTTTGAAGGCTCCGACAACATACTCAGTAGACAGAGTAGTCAGTAATCCTTTCTGCGTGAGGCCTCCTAGGGCTTATGCATTGTCACATGCAGGTTGCTTTTTGCTTTGTACTCATGGCCACAGTGTTTATAATCACTTTTGATCGCAAAAAGGCATACGTGCGGCTATACTGATGCACGCGTATGATTCAGAATGCACCCTGCATTGGCCATTCGACAGACCGTAAGCGGGACAAGCAGGACGGATTACTGCACTTTCGACTGGATAAACAGTCTATCACTACACCTATCTACAGTTTGCTGTGATGGCACCGATGTTTCCTCCACCCACTCCCCGTCATTTGAACCGTCTATCCGAATTTTAATGGTTTTCCGTAGCTTTTAGACGAGCAGGCAGACTTGATGTGCGCTGCAAGTGCATTTTGTTTTGTGTGGTAGACAAATGATTAGATCAGAAACCCTCAGCTTGTTTGCGGCGCTTCGTTTCACCTATTTGGGCGTTGGACTTGCTAAGATATGTCATTTCTAAACATCTAATTGCCTAGTGCACTGCTGCATAGGCTTTCATGAATTATTCATCATCAAAAGTCATTTCCGTGAAGCTTTCTCTGCAGTAGAGCTTCAAGCAAAGGTTACAGTTTAAACTGCCAATGTTCCGTTGTGGTTTTGTCAGCTATGCCGAAGAAATTTCTATAATCATTCATATATTCTGTTCTGCTGTTCACCACTATGATACCGCTTCGCTTGAATAATTATTCGGATTTGACATAAAGTAAAGAATGCCACCCGTGGCCCTGCTACACTCAACCACTCGTGATCTGTACAAGACGTAGTCGCTTTGCATCGTACAGGATAGCTTTTTTGCATCACTGCTGCTCTCGATTGGAGAAGCTGACGAGAAGCTGCACAAAATTCTTGAATTCCACTACGAAAACCATATGTTTCTCTGTCATGCAGGCGTGGCCTAGTTTTCGATAGTGAGCAGATGATTTCCATTCTAATCACCTTAACCTCAAGCAGTTGATATTGGCATTTCAGTGGGTACGGTGTTTTCTGCATGAATTTGTCTATTCGGCCCTAATGCTGCTGTGTCGCCTGTTTGGTGCGAGACCCTAGTGCTCGCAGTGAATACCACCATGCTTTAGGACTTTGTCTCAAGATACTTGTTTTAGCTCGAATCTGCTATGTGAGTGGGGCGTTTGTTCTCTGCGAATGCAGAAGCTCGCGAGTAGCTGCACGAAATTATTGAGCACCACAGAGAAATGCTTTAACGCTTTGGCGATGCTTCTATATAGTTAATGTAAAAAGGTTATGGATGCTGACGTAGTAGCCAGCTCGCCATCACCGCATTCTACCGCGATAATTAGAGTGGGCAATGGTCCATCAGAACGTCCAAGAATAACGAATCGTTCGTACGTGGCTCCAGATTAAGCATGCGTTTTATGACGCCATTCTGGTTGCAGGCGTTCTGCTATGTACCAAAAATGTGCATGGCGTAGAGTCTATCAATGTGATGCTGAGCTGAAAACTAAAGAACAGAGTACAGTGCCTGCCGCATGGAGTGAAGTTCTCACAATCATGACAAGATCGCTATATTTGTGAATGACTGTCAGAAAACTCCCACTGGACTTTACAGATCACAGTTGCATCTGATGGCTGCACACTTCTCGGTGAAGCATGCTGTTTATCTTTTTCACGCACATGCCTGTCAGGAACTTCTTTTAGCCGTGCCATCCCGTAAAATGCCTTCCTGGTCCGACTAGTCACAGATTAGCATTCTGTCAGTGGACGGCTTTAGAAAATCGTTCTGTTAAAAGTCCTTGCAGTGCCTGCATTTGATTTAGGTATATTGTACGCGTATGGAATTTCTTTGTAGGAGAATGTTGATGCTGTGCGTGACTACAGTGCGCGGCATTCTATAGAGTGAGGTACGAAACTTCTCTGCGCAGCTCATGAGGCGTAAGCATTTCTTACTCGTCAAAGCGATTTTGTGAACATATGCTTACTGTAATGTTTCTTTTCCCACGTGAGGAGAAAGTGTATGTGATGGGCAAGCCACTTGCGCAGTTGACTTTACAGGGCTAGCTAGATACGAGTAAGTCTCGCATTTTTCTGCTTCGTGATTAAATTTGCTGTTTAATGCTTGCACAATTGCACGTTTATTGAAGGCATCCTAGTATCGGGAGGGTGGGCAGTGAGCTGCCCGGTTCAGACTGCCTTTTATTTACAACCCCGTACAATGTGCTCAAAAGGCGCGTTATATTATCGCGGTAATCACCTTAGCCAGTGCATTGGTCGTTTGAGTCACTGTCCTGCAATCATGATAGGCAATTTCTGCAGTTTCAAGTGCATCATATGGAGAGTCTGCTTTGCAATGTGTTTCGCACCATTTGACATGTTCAGCAATATAGACTTAACACAGTTTTTGATTATTTGCCTTTGTTCCCGGTGTGACTTGAAAGCAATTGTAATCAACCTGTAAGCTGATGACGTTTCGAAATTTCTAATCTGAAGCAACACAGAGCATGATGTCTTTTGTAGCACGAGGTCCTTTGCCAAATTTTCGCAGGGCAGTGAGTGCTTGAAACAATTTTTGTCTTGGCGAAAATTCGATACACAGTTCGGCATGAAGTCAATACGCCATTCCTTCGTAGCCTGATATGAGGCCTGCACTATCTGCTCTATGCGCATTGTAAAAGACGGGCTTCGTAAGTGTAGGCCAACAAATCCAACTTCCTGACGAGCGATGCTTTTTCCTTTGGATTATCATTCTTTCGAAGCTTGTAAACTTTACAAGACAAACGACTGAATCTATTAAATCGTCTTGCAGCTGCGTCTTCGCATGTTTCGTTGCAAGGACGCACCTTCCTTCGTTTCATTCCAATATCCTGGACACATGTGTTTCACGGCACGTTATTTTGTGGGCTTGGTGCTCTTAGCTGTGCAAAAAACTAGTGCATGCTACGGGATTACGTTCACCAGCATCTCCTGGTTCAGCGTGTTTTGAAAACGAGTAGTGTATATCTGAGTATCCTTAACGTAAATTAGAATGCAATACAACAGGAAAAAGTGTTCCTCGTCTTTTAATCTGCATGGCCGAAGGAGTATGCTTGGCGCGGTCAGTTGGTAAGCATTCTGGCTGATAAAGCATATCAAAATGCTGACCTTGCAAAATTAAACGAAAACGCCTGCGTCGCCCGAGCATGATGAAAGAAGATGCTTCCCAAAATGATAGCATAGCTACAGAATAGTCCCTTTTCAGCAGGCAACTATCGGGTTTGCAGTCACTTCACAATAATTCTTTGTATGAAATGCATTCTAGTAAGTGTTACGGAGGCACCTACATCAAGCGCACCAAGTTCGATTACTGTCGTGCTACTGCGGCTGCTTGTAGGAAGGCAAAAAACATTTTATGCTGGTCACATTATTATGCAAGGCCGGGAGCAGTTGCGTCCTACCACTGCGGGGCAATTGTTTTTTCGCCACCCGTCAATTTATCACAGTCCTCAGTAAATATTTTCCAAACTATCGAACAGCTTTTGTACGTTGCTTAGCCAACTTTAAGTGTGCTGCATCAAGCACTACCTCCTTAAAATATTAGCAAGTTTATTTCTTCAAACCGCCATGTAGACTGCTCCGTTTTCTAGTATTGCACATTAGCGGGTTGAAACCCTGCACATACCCGCGTCTTTGCAGTTCTTCTGCTCGTTCAAATGTGTAGGGTGAATCTTGAATCAAGCGGGTAACCTCCACCACGGAACACGTAACAGGGAGAGGAAGTATGTGACAAACTGGACAAAGGATTCATGCTCCAACGTCGGCTCTTGTTGAGAGCGTGAAGCGTTCTCCATACGTATAAGCAGCCTCTTGAAGGTTTGAAATTAAAGTCGGCTGCTATTTATGAGCCTGTAAACGGCTGCTTTTTTCAGTTTCTGGATATGTAGAAGTACGTTTCCTCTCAAAACTATATTCCCAGTTTCCCATTATGTTGGTGGAATTGTTTGATGCAACTTAGGCGAAAATAGTGCGATGGAGGCGTCTTGAACTAAGTCTGAGAGGTTCTTGGCCTTTCCCCTGGGTTTAAGCTTGATGTGCTGAGTAAAGTGAGGAGCTGTTTTTGCTACAATTTGCCGCACTTCGCAGCTCGTGGATGCGTCACTTTCGCTTCGCAGCACTCCTTACGCGTGCAGTTGCTGTTCCAACTCCCATGGAAATACATATCACTAGTTCGTGTCAAGAGATCAGCTATTAGTACTAGTTAGTGCTGTGTTACCTGCATCTCATCAATAATGGCGTCCATAGGGTTGTTGTGTCAAGACATTTCGTTATGGGAAACCGCAACGCCATTTTGAGCGCTCTGGAGAGGCTGTACATCTGTTGCCCTCATTTTGTTCGTGCAAATAAGCGGTTGCGTTTTGCTGCAGGTAATGCAGCTGTTGGGTGGTCCTGCGCTTGTGAAAGCTGTTGTGCAGCTTAGGGGTTTCGTTGCATGCAAAACTGTGTGCCCAGTCTTCATGCGGCAAGGTTGTGCCTGTTTCAGAAAGCCTTTTGCATTTGGCTGATGCGGCTGTACATTTTCGGAAAGCTACGCTGGTCGCCAAAGCTGGGTTGAGTATCCTGCGCTTGCATGCTGTCATCTGAGGGCCTTGTTGAGCAGGGAGTAGGTGTTGTTAAAGATGTACATGTGTATATGTATCTGCGTGCTTGCTTCTACTTGCCTGCAGCTCCTTACTTCTCCACGTTGCTTCTACGGTTTTGAGGTAGAGGCGTACTCTTTTTTGTTACGTTGCGTGGCTACCATGCTGGTGTCCCTGCAGTTGCATTATGCTCCTTGCGCTCATTTGGCGTCCGAAGAGCAAGAGTTTCGCATTATCTACTCCAGCAGCACCAAACACACTGCAACGAAAATCCTGTTCAGGAGTATGAATGAGTTTGATGCGAGGCACGTGAGGCACGTGAGTGGTGTAAGCTTGCATGTGTCGATATTATTGATCACTTTGACCGTTTGCTGCTTTGAAAAAAGGATGCTAGTACTGCTGATTGTACTACAGATGTTTTTTGCTAAAGGCCTATTTTTTTGGAGATTACAAAAGGGTGCAAACGCTGTTGGCAGCGAAACGATTTTACTCGATAGAGCTACCACTGCATTGCTACGCTTTCTGTGCGTAGATACGGCAAGCGAAAAGTTCAACATGAGTGTTAAATTTGCGTGGCTTCGTTTCTCGAGAAACATATATACATTCGTGCCGTCCTTGACAGGAAATACGCTAGTCGCTCTGCTCGAATTAGCACCCAACCCGAACGCAAAACGTCTATGTGGAAACGGATTTGTCCATGCAGCTGTGCATATTGAACTATTGCTTATTTTTTTCTGCATGCTGAAATGAGCGGCACATAATTGTCTTGATTGCTTGTTTTCTGCGTGGCATCCCGCTTACCAGTGAAAGATATTTCTATTACTGAGCACATTGTATCCTTGGTCTGCGCGCTGCTGTACATGCTTTGGGAGAAAAGCAAGGAATGCAGGGTTTGTGCTCTCACACTGCAGTTTTGGCCTTCCAGCTCGGGTGCGTTGAAACGCTGCTTTGACGCTTGTGTAGGTGCATCGCCAGACTGCAATATCGAGAATGAAGTAACTTCACTGACAATTCTTCCAGGCTACTTCTTGTCTTTAAGAAGGCTCAGAATTGCGCATGGCTAAGAAGAAACCACTGGCGCACTGCGGTGTATAGAAGGTATTCTGCACGCGTACTGCAGCTTCGGGGCGATTTCTTTGTCTTGGAAGTGTGTTTGACAGTGACATTTTCGCATGCGTGAGGCGGATTGAATGTTACGTCCTTTAAAAGCCCCCTAAAAGGATTCGTGGATTACCTCCAGCGTGTGTGCGCTTTCTCGGGTTCTCGTTCTGCAGTGTGCCAGACTGGCTTGTGCTGTTGATAAGTGCTTTTACGGGATGCTGCGAAGAGCTTCGCTTATGTCTGATGGTGGTTTGCTATCGCTCTCTGTCATGTCTTTCTTGGCACATTTCGGACCTCGGAAAGTGAAGTAGATGCTGCCACTAGGAAGCTGATTACAGAACTAAAGTTTCGACCCAGCAACGTCTTATTGCTTTGCCTTAAAAACAAGCCAATCTTCATCAGGGCTACTGCCATTCTAGAAGCTGAAAGAGTCTTTCATATTAGCGAAAAGCGTTTTGATTCTATTCTGCTGCTCCATGAGTTCACCTGTTCAATAATTCGCCAGAGCAGTTAAACTGCAAGTGCGCTTCAGTGGAGAAGCACTTATTGGAAAATATTTGCAAACAATAGAATATCTGACGTCTGTGTTTATATCAGAAGAAGCTGCAAGCGGATCCTGTATCTACTATTTGTCACATAAACGTTGTTTGTTAGATGTATCGCTTCTAGATGCGACGCAATCACTTTCCAAGCACCCAAACAGCTGCGGCGCTGGGTGGAGGCAGCTATAGTGCCGAATTTTCGTTTTAGAAGGGCACTAACTATTCGTTTATTCAATATGATTTCTGGACGGTTATCGACATCACTAGACAAGTTTTCAATTGCTCGCATCGCTAAAGGTGGGTGTTTCGTGACCAGTGATGCTTTCTAGGTTTATATTTAGCTGCCCACTAAGGTATACTTTCTCGCGTTCCTTCCGACTGGCCATTATTCCTGTGCCAGGTTACAGTTGACGCTGCGTAGTTGAATTTGCTGCAGGAATTACGGCGGCCTTACATTTTGTATAGAGCGGAGCACCGCTCTCATCCGTGAACGCTAGGCCTGGTATTCAAGAAACCGTTGCCTTCACTGCCTACCGCATTTTCTATAACACTCCAGTAGAAAATATGTCCAACACTTTAGCGCTGCTGTCAATGCTTTGTCCTATAACCCGATAAAGACACTGCCATGTACAGTTTGCTGCGACTCAGTTGCACAATGCTTCGCAGATATCCTGCGTGGCTTCTGCACGAAGAAGCTCAAACTCAGGAGGCAATGAAGGTGGCACGCAGAACGCATAGCAGCTTTAGAACTGTAAACCAGGTTCTCTTTTCTTTGAAGCGCATTATGCCGGTAAAACGTTAGTGCGAATCTGCAAGACATGGTTCCAGGCCACACACAATCGACTGATGCAGCATTAGCAGACGCATGAAAGGCATCTGCAAAAGCTCGTCACATACGCCTTGTGTTATGCATTTGAAACGCCATGTCCTGAGAAGAACAGGGGATCTGCAGTGAAAGGGTGTTTTGGGTGTTCCTTGCACTCATGGCTTGCAAGGATGTGCTCAGCCGGAAAAAGACTGGATTTCGGTCTTTTGCCAGGCCGTGCATTAGCTGGAAAAAGGCGACCAGTATGCAAGCGACCCGTGCAAGGTTTCGTTGCTCCTGGTGCATGGGCATCTTTGCCAGTAGGGACAGAAGCTGCCAGACGCTGTGGTATGCCGGAATTTGTTCTGATGTAGCAGACGTACAACGGGAGAACACTTTCACTTTTTTATGAGGCAAAAATTCAGTAGTAGTACACGTTCACGAGATTTTCTGCAAAAGCAACGTGTCAGCTGGCTTGAATCAACCAACTTACAGTGATGGGTGTTGTCATGTGGCGTGTGGTGGACAAACCTACAGTCATCTCCTCAATTTCTAAAACAAATCGAATGAATGCATTTGGTGCTGCGCAAAAAATGTACGGCCAAGCGAACTGAGTGCTTTCAGTTGAACTGCATTTGTCAGAAGCATGCAAAGCATGACCATTTCTGCAGTATTTGACGCTCAGGCTCGCAACTTGTGCATCAATGTCAGAAGAGATGTTGAAATTTCCAGGTATTTTCGACTTCGCTTCGCGCGAAACGCTAGAATGTCGGTTCAACGCAGTGTTTTTATCGCTTTCTTCTGTGTCATCTTGGCATAAAATAGGCATGCGAGTTGAACCAAGGCATGGCTCGTGGTTAAAGTCGAACACAAGCAGATTTGTCTGAAGTATTTGCAGCATCACTGACATAGTAGACATAGGTGGCTGCGGAAGGTGTATTGACTGCAAAGACATTTTTGAAGAAATGCTCAAGCTTCTTGCCAAGCGCATTGTACCCATGAAACCTATCACTAAGGATAGCAGTAACAGCTTTCATTTCACAGCTCTGTGCATTTCTGCCAAGAGGCATGCCGTGCAGGGGTGCACGCGACAGCAGACTACAATGCATTTATAGCGCTGCATATCTCATTTGCCCTGACACGACGGTTTGTTCGATGTAGAGGAAGTGCGTTACTGCGCAGCGTAGTCCTACTTTCATTTTTGTGCGAATGCGTGCTGTTGGTGCGGCACGGTAGACAGCCCGAGAGCTCAGTCCTGATCCCTTGCACACTCTTTTACTTTAGGAAAAGCTGACCCAATCGGCAAAGTCATTTAATCGTACACTGAAGACGTCATTTAAGTCTTTCAGTACGGAATGGCCGCTTTGGGTCTACTTTGCATTGGTGAATGCTGCGGGTCTCCTAATGATATCAAACGTTTTCATGCGTCGATGATTACTTGGAGTTTACAAAGGGCGTTCTGTTATTCGTCTGTCTTTGCTGAATGAAGTGGTGGATTAAAGCTTGCTTGAACTCGCAGTAACATCTTGCGTGGAATCTATGATTTTGCACTGCCTCTTGCTGTTCCCTCAACTGCAGTCTTTTTGTAGGTTTAAGCAGGTTGATGAGAGCACGGCCCTCTTTTTTGTTGCAGGCTGTACTCCTGAGTGAAAGCCAAAGCTCAATGGACATGTCACTAAAAAACGTTTTTGCTTCTTCACTATTAAAAGTGTGCAAGTCTCTCTAGAGTTGATGGACGATGCTAAGAAACGACCAGCTTTTGCTCTGCGCTTTCTTTAACTTTTCATCGAAGGTAAATACAGCGATAAAGCGGATCAATGAATTGCTCCACTGTGGTACAATGAATTCACAAAGGGATTCTGCGAATCAGATTTTCCGCGTGGCCGGTCATTTCCATTAAGCATACGAAAACGTCTTCGCACGCATAGGTGCTGCCTCCATGTTTTCCACCATCAGCAGTAAATTCGGTTATTTTTTGGTCTTCTGAAAAATCAGCTCGTAGGTAATGTCTTGAGCGTACACTGTCCATTCATCTGTAAACTTGCTTGGATGCACTGTGAGAATGATGCACTTCATTTTGTGATGTCCGGGCATAATCCGTGCTCGCCTCAGGCCTTTAAAACGGCTCGTACAGCTTCGTTCGCATCGGGATAGGAGATGTATGAGCACTGTGAAAGCAAGGAAATTGAGGTGTTAGATCGAATAACCCGGAATCCAACTTTTGATCCTGTAGAATCATGTTAAGCCTCAGTGCATCCAGATAACTGGCGTAAGCATGCTTTTGCTTCTGGTTTTCCTTGGTACTTGAGCCTTTAACGGCCGTGCGGCACTGTGTTTTGAGTGCGTCGGGATTTTACTTCTCTCTCACTTCATTTACTGTTAACTGGATTTCTGTGTGAAGGCAGTATCCCAGCCGATGGAAGCATGTAACAATGATCAAATTCCTTTCACTACAATATGTGAGAATTTAAGAGGCTGGGCTGCTAGGCGTTTTCCTCTTGCAGTGAAATCATACGATATGTCTGCTGCTGTGTATCGGCTGCTAAGCGCGCAGCCTTCACATTGAGCAAGTGGCACCTTAAGATGTGAAGTTGTGTGCGCTAGAGTCTTTCTGGAAGTAAGCCAAGATGCGGCTCTCTTGTCTGCCGAATCCCACAAATCGTTTTATCCACATAAATTGGGGAGGCTTCATCTACTTCAAGCTGCAACTCTATGAAGCGGCTCACGAAACTAGCCGCTGACGCAGTCACAACATACCAATACTTGTTCTATGTTCTCAGCCTTTGTTACGCTATTTTATCGCCACATTGCTCTTCTGTATGTTTCCTGTCCTAGACACGTCATGTTTGTTTCTGTGACAAATTTGAGCGGAAACGTTTACAATGCACCGGCAGCCAACGCGCGAGCGTGAAAGTAAGCAAACAAGAATAATTTGAAAAATGTTTGCTGCATGTTTGGAAGCAAGTACGCTGAGGAGATAATAACATAGTGCGAGCAAAGACATTGAACAAGAAATGACTCAGTGGACGACGAATTTTTCATGACGTTCATAATGTGTGCCAACAGACTGGCGAGCTGTCCAAGCTGCTCTGTATTTCTTTTCAACGCGCCTTGCTGAGCATTGTACAGGCAAAGCTTTGAGAGAGAAATAGCCTGCTAATTCTGTCCGTCTTATTGAGGTTTTTTTCATTACTACGGGCAACTGCCAGTTTCTTTCTTCAACGCGTCTGCAATATACAAAGCTTTCAGACTGTATGTAGCTTCAGATTGCGTGTAGCTTCGGATACTGCTTGCGTTGCAAAATGGCTGTACACCACCATTGGTGAAAGTGAATGACTGCAACCCACCAACCAACCTGTTTGTACGGCAGCAAACGAAATCGTTTACCAATCATTCTCCTGAAGTCGTTAATGCATCATTGTGTGGCCGCGTCCTACTGAGACGAGTAAGGACGGGTGTGGCAGGGACAAGTGCAATTTAGAGAACAGATTCATCGCTTGATTTCAAATGACGGTCAGCACCCGTGGCAAATTTGACCACGCTCATGTGGCGGCAACCTAGCAAGAGACACTTTGAAACAGTGTATATGAGGCGGAGTGGCGGATAAATAATATGAGTCTTGCGTCCAGCGACAATGCACGTAGAGTCATAACCGAATATGGTTTGGACAGTGAACGGTCTCTACTATGTGTGTGTATACACCCTGGCATGGCAGCTCGAATGTGCCAGATCGGTCTTCAGTACCTGGGCGTATTGACTATTCTCTTATCGAAGTTTTGGCCTTAATATTAAGGCCTGACCACGCTAAGGAAGACGCACGATCTGGACCATAACTAAAGCAGCAGCTGGCAAGTAGCACACTAAAGAACTGACGCCGCCTCACAAAACAGAAACGAATGAACTTGCCAAAATAGGAATAACGCCTAGACTTTGAGCCCCCTGCAACCCCCTGTGCGTAGTATTTTATAGCTTTAATTGTTGGAGCAATCTGAATTCGGCACTATGCAACCGCTTGCCGCATAGCAGCTCTCGCTGCGT
>NW_013655341.1:27044-35880 GCF_000499385.1 Eimeria necatrix
ACTTAAGCCGTGAATGCAACCGCTTGCCGCATAGCAGCTCTCGCTGCGTGTCTGATGGGCGAGAGATTCGTATCTCTTGCCACGTATTTCGAATCTGTTTTATCCACACCAACTTATGAAGGTAGAAACCCTGCATGCTGCTTCAAGCTCTTCCGTGGAAAGCTATTGTCAGCATTTGACACTGAAATAGACCACGTAGCGGTTTCAAATTGCTAGTGTACAGTTCATAAACGTAGGGGAAATCGAGAAGCAGCATCGATCTCCATGAAATAAATAGCGCAAAAGCAATGTGTAACAGCAGTGTTCCAGTGCCTCTCGATTCTGATTTTGGGGCGGAACATTTCGCACAATTTTCAGTCATTTTAACCATTATGGCTGAAAAGGCTAGAGCATGCATGTCTTGCAAATACATTGCAAAAGACCTGCTACCTAAAATTGCAGGGAGGTGAGTGGAAAGAGGAATAAAGCCCTGAGCTCGCTACCAGAGTAATGCTCCCGTACGAGCTGTATCAAGAGGCCACAGTTGTGAATGATTCGGCGGATATTCTATATCATATTCATAATTGCTTTTTCCTGGAACGACCTCGCCCACGATGGCATTATTGGTGTACGCGCCCACTGCGAAGACTGCATGCATCTAGAGTGCTGCTGCATGTGTTTAGATGAATATGGTTAGTCAGCAAGGCGGGCTTTTCCTCAACCGTACTACCTAAAAGTCTTCATTGAGGCCGATCTACCTTTTTTGCTCACAGCGGTTGAGCGCTTTTTTCGTGGCTGCCCCTCACAGTACATGAGCGTTCTAGCCAGTTAGCTCCAGCATATATATCTTTATTCAAAGTGCCTGCCCTCCAATAGGTACGATCTTCAAAAATTCAAATACCAGTTGAAGGGAAGCAAATTCTGAGCTGCATGCACCGATTTTTGGCAACTTCAGGGCATTCAACATGTGCTAATTCCCAACTTGAACTCATGTGGCTACTGAATCTCTCTGATCCAGGCTTTGTAATCCACATTCCGCCTCATTACAAGATTCGCATTTCCCCACTATCTGGCAGCCTTAGCCCTTCTCACACTTCGTAGCAGGACTTGAAAAGTACGTAGAAAGCCGACGTATGTGATTGAACGCAAAATAGTCCTCCCAAAAGCGACTAAGAAACCAGCGATAGAAGTGGCAGCTCAATATTATCTGTCGCAGTATTATCGTTTCGTACCGGTTGTGCGCTCCCCTTTCTTCAAGCCTCCAAACGCCTGAGTGCAACATTAACTGCATTCAAAGTACATCGATAGACTACAATCTAAGCTCAGTCGAAGTGTTCGTGAAGCACCTAATAGAGAAACTGCAACTCCTCGCGCAATCCTGAACGCGATTTCTTATCTTATTTCCACACGTGGAAAAGCTGTGAAGCCATTTTTGACGGCAGCCACTGACAACGATGGATTTGTGTGCACATCAAATTTGTGCAGTTTCAACTGATGCGCGGAATAGAGTAAGATACTTGTTCTTTGCTCCTTGTGGTGGCTGGTTCATCAATGCATTGCGGGCCACCGAAGGTAACACTGCAGCCTCTTACTGCCTAGATATCAACGTTCGCACCAAGTCGTCCTTTAAAATAACGTCAGCAGACAACACGTAGAAGTATTTGAATGCCAGATACTTATATTTCCAGACTAAGAAATGGCGGCGCTCGTCTCCCTAGGCTGCCTCTCGATAGTTGAGGATGGGAGGTGCTGATAAAAAGCGTTTAATGATAACTGGACATTCTGCATGTGCACTGCCAGCAACCTCTTAGTAGCCATAGTGGAAGTACACAACATTTCTAGCTTTTAGCCAGCAGATTCTAGCAGCATTTTACACTGCCGACTAGATTTTTCATATACGATTGCTTACATTTTGCTGCAGTGGCAAGCTCAGCAGTGGCTTTCGAGTTCTGTTAAAATACCAGAAGAGAAAACTTTCAGGTTGAAAATGGAGCGCAAACTTTGTACTGCACTATCCAACCTTCCTGTTATTACCGAAGTGAGCCATTATGCTGCAAGTACAACTGGAAAGGCTCACCAAGACGCGCTTTCCAGCAAAACAGGACAAATGAAAACGGACATTCGTTTCCATTGTCGGCCCATTACTCCTTAAGCATCTGGAGAGGAAGACAAGACGTCCCTCTATTCACCACTAACTCGGCGCCAAGCTCTGGAATCGCTCCTCTTTGGAGCAGTAGGATGCGAGTAGTTGTGGGCTAGGGATGTACGGTAGTAGTATGTGGCTGACAGAAACTGATTGCATGACGAATGAAAGAAAGAAATACGCCCTTTGCCTTGATGATGCGCAATGCCTTTTGAAGAGAGTTTGAGCTCCTACGTGCAGTTTGACAGTTTTTGCAGGCGGCACTTTGCATGGTTATGCGCAGGCAAATACGTAGAATGAGGACCGATGATCACTGACGTTAGACAGTGCAGAGCCCTAATTGTGCGTGATTTTTAAAGACCGGCAAGTCTCACTCAACCAACGTACGGCATTTTGAGGACATTCATGGATACACGCGGGTTTTTGTCTTCAGGCAGACGCTTTGTTTGGATTTTTGGGTTCTGCCCTCGAAAACCACGCACACGGAGTACGTTTATGCGCAGGCAAATACGTAGAATGAGGACCTTGCATTTCCGATGATCACTGACGTTAGACAGTGCAAAGCCCTAATTGTGCGTGATATTTCAAGGCCGGCAAGTCTCACTTCACCACCGTATGGCATTTTGAGGACGTTCATGGATACACGCGGGCTTGTGTCTTCAGGCAGACGTTTTGTTTGGATTCTGCCCTCGAAGACCACGCACAACGAGCATACCTTCGCCGCCTCCAAGTTGCCGACGGTCGAATTGCTGAGTTCATCAGGCTTTGAGTTCACAGTAGGATGGAGTATCCTTTGTAAATCTGACTGGGAGTCGGGATATTCTCGAGCCCCCCCGCAGTCATTATCAAATTGAGGCTCGGCTCTGTGAAGTTGCAATTTTTCGACAACCGCCGCAGGGCTGTGGAAAGTTATGTCTTTAACTGGTATCCTGCCGAAAGGACAAGTTATGCTACGTGAGTATAGAAAATATTGGCACCTGTAGGTACCTAGCACAGTATAAAGAAAGTGGGCAAGCTAGCGGGAGTAGGCGAGGAACGTTTCCGAGTGCTGCCTGTCAGTTAATTTTCTAGTTGGCTCAGTGTGTGCTAGCTACAGTCGGGAAGGAGCTAACAGACGAGTGGAGAAGGTTAAAGGAGGCGTTCGGCCGCTGTTGTGACAATCCCGGCTGGAAAGTGTAGTAGTCAACTGTTGAGCGCTGTAATGAAGAGCTAATCAGAAGGAGAAGACATTAAATAGTGCAGCTAGTAGGTTCAGCACTGAGCAAGTACTTTTTGGCTTGAGCGACAAGACAGTCCTTTGACTTGTGGAGTTTAAGCTATTGAGAGGACACTGTGAACTGCATCGCCGCCTAGCTTAGTGTGGTAGAGACTTCTGCAAAGCGAGCAGGCGTACTGGTAAGACCACATAGCTTGGTGAAACTCGCCGCAGGTCAAGAATGCTGAATGCCACTCAGTCAGTAAGATTCACGGGGGTTCCAACGAAAGCTATCCATCCGACTAAAAGATATATCTCTCCGAAATTGACAAGATGAAAGCAGGGGCAACACTGTATGAGTCCAAGTTGTTTTAAGTGGTCATGAAGAGCTGCACTAGTTGCTTTCAGGGCAGTGTCGCCGCAGGAAGACACTTTATAGCGCATAGCGACAGGCACCCGTAAATGAATGCTGGTGTGGACTAGCGTGGCTGTACTCTTCGTTTAGAACAGTAACGTCGCGGCACGAGAGTGTATGATATTCGCCACAGTTGATGAGAGCTGCTGTCTCTCGTCTCTGAATCAAACCGCAACTTAGAGTTCACTGCCACTTGCACTACAGGTGTGAATGGGGCAACGGCATTTTCAGCCCAGAGCTAGCAAAGATGGGTCGGGAAGAGAGCTTGGAATGTCAAGAGAGGGCGTCAGCTTGTCCCCTGTCCCCTGGCATGCCGTTGATGCAGTTATAGGTGCCATCTGCCGGGGTATCTCCTTGTGCCCATGCGGTCGCTCTGCGACAGTGGATTTCGGAGTAGCATGACGAGGATGGGTTGGTGTTCCACAGGGCAATTTGTTTACTGACACTGTTAAAGTCTCCTGTTGCATAGGAATGACTACGCGTCCGTTGGGTAGGTGCATCCCTTACTCAGCTAAGATATCTAGGTGCGAATTATTAAAGCAAAGCATTTCTACCCTCAGATCTGGAAAAAATCGTATTTATATCCCGGAACAGCCCCCAAATGTAGTACACTGCGTTCACTGCAGCGTCGACAATGCTGCATGGCCACACAACTCGGCCGTTCTATGAAACCTTCTCTACTACTGGCGCATCGGTCGCGTAACCTCTACCAATTTATTAAAAAGACCGTTTTGTTTCAAGTGCTGAAAAACTTATTTTTTAAAGGTCACTCTCCATGTTTCTTGCTTTGTTGGTGCGGTGTGGCGCTGCCGGCGTTGTCGGCAGCCCTAATCCTAGGGCATTCGCAGACATTTCTAGTTTATATATGTTATTTTGCAAATAAATTGCTTTTTTTATTTTACTAGCAAGAAGTTACAGCACTCAATCCGCGTCTCAATCTCTTAGCCGCTTGTATGTCATCAGTTAGCTATCCTCTACAGGTCATCAGCATATCTATGGTAGTGCCTGAGCGCTACACTCATGGTGACCTCTGGTTACACGAAACACAGAAGCCGTCGTACTGGAGGTATAAACCTTCATTGCCCAATTCATTTCGTCGGTTGTCAAATAAAATGTATACAGGGATGATTAGGTAGTACTACTGACCGATTTTATGACATTAACAGAATCGATTTGGAGCAGTCTAGTTGAACGTGACTCTGTGGGAGCCGGTAGTGCGAGCTGTTAACACGAGACCTACGGCTATGGATGCTACAGCTGTTACACATTTTCTTCTCTTTAATCAACAAAAGTGAAGATCAACTAAAAGGCAGACCTTGTCTTGTGTGGCATGCCTCAATGTGGCTTCAGTTTTCTGGTTGTGTCGGATTTGCATTACACAAGAACAATCACCAGTTAAACTGTAGTTGCCTATGAGAGAAATCCCAGAGACTATTCGAATTACGAGACCAGTCCTACAGACAGCTAAGAAGCCGGCTGCATTGGCGTGGTACTCTTCAATGCAGCTCCACCATAGACATCGTGCAGCTGCCGAAAACAGAATCATAGTGGCAGAGAGACAAGTTCTGCAGGTGCCCAACGCCACATTGGCATGAATTACAGATGAAAATTGAAATAAATACTTGGATAATTTCATTATTTTCACCTGACAAAGTCAACTGGAGCGTGACAACACACTCCGAGGAGAGCAGCCATTTTAATCTTGAGTCCCGTTCTGGCCATGTTCGTCTTTCATCGTACGCTCAATGCCAACATCAGAATGCTTGCCTTTCGAATATGGAGCTCTTCGTTATCGTTTTTCGTATTGATAACGGTGCTAGAAACTGCGACGAATTCACAAACGGACGGTTGCGTTTCTACGTTTCATCTTGATGTAGTGACTCAGCACGGTGAGGGCTTTACGCGCTTTAAAAGTGTCTCTCCGAAAAAGTACGTACATAGGCACTCCTCGCAGGTGCTTATCATTATCTCCACACTGGCTGCCGCAGCGTCGATTGCTTTTGTTCTTCTACAATGCTTCAAGACGCTGAATTCCAGGATGCAAGATGAGGGCAGGTCAACGGTTCGGCGACTAGCGAGGGGACAGAGACACCATTGCTTAGTAAGTTTCTTTGCCCATGTTATGAAGGGCAAAATAGGGAGAGGAGGAGTAAAAGGGTGGACAGTGGTACTTTCCACACAAACAGTAGAGCAGTGGAACAGGGCTGCCGGCTTAATCAGCCTCAATGAATCTATTTGCTCTGCGGTAGTACAGTACCCATTAGCTTCGGCATAGAAGCGTGCAGTTGCCTGTCGTGAGCACTGCGCCTTTGCCCGTAGTTGGTGACCCCTTGGGTAGCACTAGCAGCTCGAAAACCACTTGCATTTTTGCCGTGTCACAGCGTTTTCTTTACCCTGCCCTATCGTGCACAGCACTCACAATCTACCTTCAAAATGCATGGCTTGGGTGGGCATTTCAGTGCCGCTATTTGTGTGTTGTAGCGGGCTATCAGCTGAACAAGTCAAGGCTTCTTGTCATATTCACCAAATTCCAGTGCAGCAATTATGAGTGGGAGACCGGCCAGCTTCTGGGGGCTCCTCAGCCTCAATGCATTTAGAGCAGGCGTGGTTCGCTTCACACCATTTGTTCACACACTGCTGAGGTTTGTTGACAGAGGCACCTCCGGTTAAATTTTGACAGTTTAAGGGCGTTACGACAACGCTAGCATGAAGCGTGCGCGACCTCACTGTTTCGCTATTAAGAGCGGCAAGGAGTGCACGATTTGGAGTTTGCTGATGGCCAAATATTCATTCGAAGGTAAGCAAGCTTTCAGGGCGAAGCTCTCGACTGATATGCTCAGAAGAGGGGAAAAATGTGCATGCCAATTAATACCGCGTCGTCTTGAAGGGATTAACTTCTTTTGCACTAGCTTGCTAAAGAGGAGCTGCTTGTGCAGCGATGGCGTGAGTTGCCACACAATGACATTTGAAATTTCATGGATGGCGTATTTCTGGGTACCATTCTGAATAACCTGAAAATAGTTGGCTGTTTTCACTCTTTCGTCATTGCTGATGGTTTGTGCGATTTAGAAGCTAGGAGCATGAACATTTGCTAAGGGGAAGTTGACCTCAAAAGCTGTGTCGATTCGATTAACATGGCGAAGAGCATTTCTTATTGAAATACATTTTGCGTTGCCTTGAAATACGCTGCACATTTTTTGAAGTGATATTGTATATCATAAACACGAAATAGGTAGCGTCGGATTGTTAGAGGATGATAGTGATTGCCGCTGTATCTGCCCTCATTTGGGGACAAATGGGGAAGAACGCGAGGCTTCCTTTCCACTGGTGAAGGCCAGGCAGTTTTATTTTTTTCACGACCTGTGCTGCGATTTAGAATATGCGTCTTTGTGGGGAATTCTACATATATCAGCTACTTGCAAAATTGTACATTCAGAAACGAGGAGTGCAGCGCTATGCTTGCTGGAGTGAGCAGTACCCAAACAGAGATACTGTGAGCTGTTGTTAGAAGCACAGGCACAGTTTCGGTCATCTGGTATTCCTGTGTCAAAATGGCAGCTGCGTAACGAAATCTTTCGAAAAGTGCCTGGAAGGGAGGAGCTGCACAGGAGCTGTTCCTGCTCTCGCCTTAGGGGCTGCTTCGTGGAAACATTGAGTATCGAGGGACATGTGGACGTTTTGATGGCCTTTGCAGCTTGAAGGGATGCCATGCGGCACCAGTAAATGGGAATTAAGGTGCCATTAAGGACAAGAGATGTGGAGCTGTTATTGGGCTTGCACGGCAGACAGGTATTCACGCATGAATTCTTATGCTGGCTCCGTGCCAACTTCCAGGCAGACACGTGAAGCGCACCATGACTCAGAGCAGACGACAAGCTCTCGTGGCGACAAGCGGAGTCGGTTTTTGGGATTTGCTGCGTTGTTTGAGCTTGTACTTCGCTGCTCGTTGCTGTCCTATTCTGTGGAGGGGCTTGGGTCTGGAAAGGACGTTCTATGTGCAGCTTTGTTCCAAAGCTGAATCCTAGAAGATAGCAAATGCCGTTTGCTGCCCATGAAGTAACTTCATTCAGAAGTGACTTTTATGTTTCCGCCAGTCGATTATAGAACACCTGCGCTGCGTGCAAACTGACAGCTCACGATAACAACAAGGGCAGCTGATGACGACAAAGCGCTAAAGCATCCAACTCCCGTGTCTTCTATTGCAGAAAACTGCGTAATATTCAGCAACGCAGCATAACCAGTCGACGCCATGAAGCAGTTGCTCTTCTCCCGGACAACCATACCCAGCAATACGCGAAAGATACGCGATAGCAATCGAAGCAAAGCCATTCTCACTGTGATGCGGCGAATTGGCGCCTGCGAATCAACAGTCGCAGGGCCATGACAGAAGCGCAGGGAACAGAAAACGGGGAGACTCGCGATGTTACTGTGGCGACTGAAGGAGGTGCGTTTTGTCGAATGACGCCGTCTGGGCGATTGACGTAGTGGAGTCGGTTTTGGTGTTGGCTGATGCGGCATTTGCTCGTGAGAAGGAGTCGGTGAATGCGTGGGATATGAGGGCTGTTTTACGTGTTGAATGCTTGGTATGTGGGATGCGGATACAGTGATTTTTGTTGGGTTGTCATGAGACTGTAGCGGTAGACGCTGCAGGCAAGTGCCACGGCAGGTTGTCAAGGGATGGGTGCGTGGACATGTCGATTGAGACCTCGTAGGTGCGGTTGATGGTTAGAAGGATGGAGTCAGGAGGAGGCGGGTGTGCGTTTGAAGTAACGGCACTTCTGCTATGCTGGTCGCTTATCCACAAACGTCTCGCCGTCACGAAGGGTCATGACAGAAGCGCAGGGAACAGAAAGCGGGATGACTCGCGAGGTAACTGTGGCAATTGAAGGAGGTGCGTTTTATCCAATGATGCTGTCTGGGTAATTGACGTTGTGGAGTCGGTTTTGGTGTTGGGTGAACGTCGTAAACGAGCACTCAAGGAGTCGGTGAATGCGTGGGATATGAGGGCTGTTTCACGTGTTGAATGCTTGGTATGTGGGATGCAGATGCAGTGACTTTTGTTGGGTTGTCATGAGACTGTAGCGGTAGACGCTGCAGGCAAGCG
>NW_013655342.1:0-698 GCF_000499385.1 Eimeria necatrix
ATTTTACTGTTATTGTTTGCATATTCGCTAAATTAAGAACACAGTTCAGAAGTGGATTCAGAACACATAATGACTTTAAAATGGATGAGCAGTTCAACCCAAACCGCATTTTTCCGCTATCCCCTCCACATATGCACCACATGCGGGAAAATTCAAATAAAATAGCTGAGATTCTTTGCCTACTCATACGCTGCCGAGAAAAAAGTTGAGTCAGTCAGTTTTTATTTTTTCCGAGAACGTGTCCCATAGAAACTTTGCAACTCACGTTCGACAGGCATACCCGCCACCCTGGAAGCTGTGTGAAACCTTTGATTTTAAGCGGCCCGTTTCACAGAACTTTTATGATAGGGTGTAAAAAATATGAGTCCACCCCGCCCGCTTATCAGAAAGATATCAAACGACGTACGATCTGCACACAGCCCCTGCCGAGTGTTGATATCGCTTTTAATGTCTAGTTACGCCTCTGCTGACAATGAAAGAGCCTCAAAAGTGCTGCCCGTTGGGTAAGGAATTTCGAAAGTATCAAGCTTTGCGATACAAGCACAAAGTTTAGGAGCTGCACGCATGCAGTCACCACTATGCGTGTGTTATCCGCGATATTAAGCACTGGCCGGGCTCTCACATCAGGAGTCCCGCGTACCTCCTGCGAGCATGTTCAGTCGCGTGTGTGCTGCCGGGATGGTAGAAGAAGGCGCTGC
>NW_013655342.1:798-1212 GCF_000499385.1 Eimeria necatrix
GCACATGCTAACCATACATGCGAAACCCTGCTTCTGTGCCGCATCTAATATGACGGGATATACTTCATCGCATTTGCTACATTAACCGAATATGGAGTACTTTGCCACTTGAAATAACAACTAAAAAAAGGCACACATGACACCGGCTTGGCACGTGGAACTCCGCGGAGGCTGATTTATTTGTCACTCTTGGCTGTAAACTTTGCAGTGAAAAATTGCATACCAGCACCCCCATCCGGTACAAAGCTTCTTCAACGCGTAAAACTTGCCTTTTCCAGCGCTTCCAGTTCCCTCATCTCGAGCATTTTGCAGAACCACTGGCGAGCGGTCTAATGCGCATCAGCGAAAAGAGACAGGCGACGACATGAATGTGCATAGGATCTGCCAAAAAGCAGCAACGCAATGATGCTTGAC